>NC_060124.1:363828104-364131134 GCF_021461395.2 Schistocerca americana | reverse complement strand
TCCCATCAGGTCCAGTGGCCTTACCTCTTTTGAGCGATTTTAATTGTTTCTCTATCCCTCTGTCGTCTATTTCGATATCTACCATTTTATCATCTGTGCGACAATCTAGAGAAGGAACTACAGTGCAGTCTTCCTCTGTGAAACAGCTTTGGAAAAAGACATTTAGTATTTCGGCCTTCAGTCTGTCATCCTCTGTTTCAGTACCATTTTGGTCACAGAGTGCCTGGACATTTTGTTTTGATCCACCTACCGCTTTGACATAAGACCAAAATTTCTTAGGATCTTCTGCCAAGTCAGTACATAGAACTTTACTGTCGAATTCATTGAACGCCTCTCGCATAGCCCTCCTCACACTACATTTCGCTTCGCGTAATTTTTGTTTGTCTGCAAGGCTTTGGCTATGTTTATGTTTGCTGTGAAGTTCCCTTTGCTTCCGCAGCAGTTTTCTAACTCGGTTGTTGTACCATGGTGGCTCTTTTCCATCTCTTACGATCTTGCTTGGCACATACTCATCTAACGCATATTGTATGATGGTTTTGAACTTTCTCCACTGATCCTCAACACTATCTGTACTTGAGACAAAACTTTTGTGTTGAGCCGTCAAGTACTCTGAAATCTGCTTTTTGTCACTTTTGATCTTCCTACCTTTTTTTAGTATTTCTATTTACGGCTGAAATCATCGATGCAATAACCGCTTTATGGTCGCTGATTCCCTGTTCTGCGTTAACTTTCTCAAATAGTTCGGGTCGGTTTGTCACCAGAAGATCTAATATGTTATCGCCACGAGTCGCTTCTCTGTTTAACTGCTCAAGGTTGTTTTCAGATAAAGCACTTAAAAATATATACTGGATTCTTTGTCCCTGCCACCCATTATGCACGTTTGAGTCTCCCAGTCTATAACCGGCAAATTAAAATCTCCACCCACAACTATAACATGGTGGGGAAATCTACTCGAAATATTTTCCAAATTACCCTTCAGGTGCTCAGCCACAACAGCTGCTGAGCCAGGGGGCCTATAGAGACATCCAATTACCATGTCTGAGCCTGCTTTAACTGTGACCTTCGCCCAAATTATTTCACATTTCGGATCTCCGTCAATTTCCTTCAATACTATTGCACTTCTTATCGCTATAAACACGCCTCCCCCTTCACTGTCCAACCTATCTCTGCGGTATACATTCCAAACTGAGTTTAGAACTTCATTACTGTTTACATCTGGTTTCAGCCAACTTTCTGTCCCTAGTACTATGTGGGAATTGTGACCGTTTATTAATGAGAGCAGTTCTGGGACCTTTCTATAGACGCTCCTGCAGTTTACTAATATTGTTATTCCCTGTTGCATTTTGCCTACTCCTACCTTGCCGCGTCTCAGGAGGCGTCCTGTCGTGCCTAGGGAGGGAATTCTCTAACCTAAAAAACTCCCATGTGCACTCTACACGAACTCCGCTACCATTGTAGCCGCTTCCTGCGTGTAGTGCACACCTGACCTATTCAGGGGGACCCTACATTTCTCCACCCGATATCGGAGGTCGAGAAATTTGCACCTCAGATCTCCGCTGAATCGTCTGAGTCTCTGGTTTAAGCCTTCCACTCAGCTCCAAACCAGAGGACCGCGACTGGTTCTGGGAACGATACTACAAATAGTTAGCTCAGATTCCACCCCGCGAGCGAGGCTCTCCGCCTTCACCAACTCCGCCAACCGCCTGTATGAACTGAGGATGACCTCTGAACTCAGACGGCAGGAGTCATTGGTGCCGACATGAGCAAGAATTTGCAGTCGTGTGCACCCAGTGCTCTCTATCGCCGCCGGCAGGGCCTCCTCCACATCTCGGATGAGACCCCTCGGCAAGCAGACAGAGTGAACACTGGCCTTCTTCCCCGACCTTTCCGCTATTTCCCTAAGGGGCTCCATTACCCGCCTAACGTTGGAGCTCCCAATCACTAATAAACCCCTCACCCCGTGCGCCTGCTCGGACCTTGCTGAAGGAGCGGCCACATGTCCACTCACAGGAAGAGCGGGCGATGCCACAAGGCCAGCCTCCACATTGACCCCTCCGCCTCGTGCGCCGCGAACGCCGCTGAACCCACCACTCCCCTTGGGGAGAGGGTGGCCCAACCGCGCCCGGTACCCGCGAAGATGTCTCGACAGCAGTGACAGTGGGTGAAGCATTTTACACCTGGGGTGTACCATGCAACGCACCAGACTCCCCACTGCCGCTACATTCCGAGGCAGCAGCCTGAAGACGGCTAACTGCGCCCATCAACACGTTCAACTGTTCGCGAACAGTGCCCAGCTCCTCCTGCGTCCGTACGCAGCAGTCTCACATCCTATCCATCCTAAGAAATCAATTTACTGTAGAGAGTTAATCAACGTTTAACTAGACTGCTAATTCACTAAAGGCAGCTGATAGTTGACTAAAATGTGGTTACTAGACACTTCTTGTAGAAAACAATGAAAATAGCACTACCTGTCTCTGGACTGTATTCAAAACAAACACTAGCACTACTGGCACTATGGCTGACTAAAGGGACTCTCTCTGACTGTATTCAAAACAAACACGAAATCTATGGAACACTATTACTAACACTCGACAATTAAAGCTTCCTAAAAGCAAAAACACACGGAAGAAGTGACAAATAAAAAAAATACAGTTACTACTTAAATTAACGTAGCTCGCTGCACAGCAGACGTGACGCAGACGGCAGTTGTCCACACATGGCATGTGTGTCTACGAACTTCTTGTGTGATGTTGAGGTACTCTCGTGGTCAGCATGATCTCCAGATCTGTCACTCATATAACATGTCTGGAGCCAACTCAGATGTCAATTCTGTCTTGGCGACAGTATCCAGTTTATATTGGGCAGTTATAACAGTTGTGGACCAATTTGCCTCAAGAGAGAATACAATGGCTTTATGACACCCTTCCTAACTGAATTAGTGCATGCATCCAGCGAGAACAGGTGCATTTTCGGATCAGTGGGCTCATACTGACAAGTTCTTTGTAAATTTGACTTCATTTTCCAGTCACTGAAGTAACATCGTAACAATATGTGAAATTTCATTCCGTTTGGGCAATGAATTATTTCTCTTAAATGCATCTGATGAAATGCCTATGATGAGAAAGGAACATCAAAGAGAGGAAATGATAGTGATGTGAGAACTATCCTCTGCCACATACTCTAAGGTAGCTTGGTAATAACAGGTGTGGATGTAGGGCGATTTCATCTCAAATCATACAGGTTAAGAGTGAATGTGTCACATTACTATTTCAAAGTTGCTGAAAAAATATATGTTGTAGATCCACATGATAACTCTCCAGAACTAAAATATTTTGATTTTCTGATGGTTTGTTAAAACGATACAGGTTTCTGTAAATGAGAATATTTAAGAAAATGACATACCAATAGGGAAACTTCAAAAGTTGAAATAAAGAAACAAAACGTTATAGAGACTGGAATTTGTTTTCAATAAATACACTACTGGCTAATACACTTGCTACACCAAGAAGAAATGCAGATGATAAACGGGTACTCATTGGACAAATATATTATACTAGAACTCACATGTGATTACATTTTCACGCAATTTGGGTGCATAGATCCTGAGAAATCAGTACGCAGAACAACTACCTCTGGCCGTAATAACGACCTTGATACGCCTGGGCATCGAGTCAAACAGAGCTTGGATGGCGTGTACAGGTACAGCTGCCCATGCAGCTTCAACACGATACCACAGTTCATCAAGAGTAGTGACTGGCGTATTGTGATGAGCCAGTTGCTCGGCCATCATTGACCAGACGTTTTCAATTGGTGAGAGATCTGGAGAATGTGCTGGCCAGGGCAACAGCCGAACATTTTCTGTATCCAGAAAGGCCCGTACAGGACCTGCAACATGCGATCGTGCGTTATCCTGCTGAAATGTAAGGTTTCGCAGGGATCGAATGAAGGGTAGAGCCACGGGTCATAACACATCTGAAATGTAACGTCCACTGTTCAAAGTGCCGTCTACGCGAACAAGAGGTGACCGAGACGTGTAACCAATGGCACACCCTATGATCACGCCAGGTGATACGTCAGTATGGTGATGACGAATACACGCTTCCAATGTGCGTTCTCCGCGATGTCGCCAAACACGGATGCAACCATCTTGATGCTATAGTATAAACAGCACCTGGATTCATCCGAAAAAATGACGTTTTCCCATTCGTGCAACCAGGTTCGCCGTTGAGTACACCATCGCAGGCGCTCCTGTCTGTGATGCAGCGTCAAGGGTAACTGCTGCCATGGTCTCCGAGCTGATAGTCCATGCTGTTGCAAACGTCGTCGAACTGTTCGTGCAGATGGTTGTTGTCTTGCAAACGTCCCCATCTGTTGACTCAGGGATCGAGACGTGGCTACACGATCCGTTACAGCCATGCGGATAAGATGGCTGTCATGTCGACTGCTAATGATACGAGGCCGTTGGGATCCAGCACGGCGTTACGTATTACCCTCCTGAACCCCCCGATTCCATATTCTGGTAACAGTCATTGGATCTCGACCAACGCGAGCAGCAATTTCGCGATACGATAAACCGCAATCGCGATAGGCTAAAATCCGACCTTTATCAAAGTCGGAAACGTGATGGTATCCTCCTTACACGAGGCATCACAACAACGTTTCACCAGGCATCGCCGGTCAACTGCTGTTTGTGTATGAGATATCGGTTGGAAACTTTCCTCGTGTCAGCACGTTGTAGGTGTCGCCACAGGCGCCAACCTTCTGTGAAATCTCTGCAAAGCTAATCATTTACATATCACAGCATCTTCTTCCTGTCGGTTAAATTTCGCGTCTGTAGCACGTCATCTTCATGGTGTAGCAATTTTAATGGCTAGTAGTGTACTTTGTTACCAATACTGTGAAACATAATTAATACATACACACTTCTGTCTTTTTCCGTCTTTTTTTTTTTGGAAAGATAAATTACGAAAAGTTGTAACTTTTTGAGAATTTCAAAATTATGTTTTGAAAATATGAATAATCATGGGATGTTAACAGTCTTGAGAAATGATAAAGTGGAAGAACTGCTAACTGTCAGCTATGACATTGCTGCATCAGATTTTTAAACTATCAAAATATTTTATAAAATGACTTTTATCTTAATAATAAGAATATTTATATATTTGTTTAGAGAGAGAGAGAGAGAGAGATTGATTTTGATTGAGATTTTACTTTAAGTCGTAACTGGTACCTGAATTTTGGTTGCTGCCTCCTTAAATGATCAGCTTCTGCACCAGTTGGTGACGTTTTATAATTTGGAGGAAGTTATTGTTCTTTAAGATTTAAAGTACGACTCTGTTGGTTACTTGGCTGTGTTGCAGATAGCTTTGAGCCAAAGCCTTCGTAGCTTTTCATACCTAAGGGACCACTGTTGTAAGAAAATTTGTGTACATAAATGTTTGACAACTCTTACACATATTTTACTCGGTTTTATCACTAAAATATCAATTTTCATTAAATGTAACAATACATTCCGAGCGACGGCCTAGCAACACGTCCTCTTACCACAAGATACAGATTAACAGTCCTCTTTTTTGTTAATAAATCTACATCTACATCTACATCTACATGATTACTCTGCAATTCACATTTAAGTGCTTGGCAGAGTGTTCATCGAACCACAATCATACTATCTCTCTACCATTCCACTCCCGAACATCACGCGGGAAAAACGGACACCTAAAACTTTCTGTTCGAGCTCTGATTTCTCTTATTTTATTTTGATGATCGTTCCTACCTATGTAGGTTGGACTCAACATAATATTTTCGCATTCGGAAGAGAAAGTTGGTGACTGAAATTTCGTAAATAGATCTCGCCACGACGAAAAACGTCTTTGCTTTAATGACTTCCATCCCAACTCGCGTATCATATCTGCCACACTCTCTACCCTATTACGTGATAACACAAAACGAGCTGCCCTCTTTTGCACCCTTTCGATGTCCTCCGCCAATCCCACCTGGTAAGGATCCCACACTGCGCAGCAATATTCTAACAGTGGACGAACGAGTGTAGTGTAAGCTGTCTCTTTAGTGGACTTGTTGCATCTTCTAAGTGTCCTGCCAATGAAACACAACCTTTGGCTCGCCTTCCCCACAATATTATCTATGTGGTCTTTCCAACTGAAGTTGTTCGTAATTTTAACACCCAGGTGCTTAGTTGAATTGACAGCCTTGAGAATTGTACTATTTATCGAGTAATCGAATTCCAACAGATTTCTTTTGGAACTCATGTGGATCACATCACACTTTTCGTTATTTAGCGTCAACTGCCACCTGCCACACCATACAACAATATTTTCTAAATCGCTTTGCAATTGATACTGGTCTTCGGATGACCTTACTAGACGCTAAATTACAGCATCATCTGCGAACAACCTTTACCTCAGATTGTCACCCAGGTCTTTTATATAGATCAGGAACAGCAGCGGTCCCAGGACGCTTCCCTGGGGAACACCTGATATCACTTCAGTTTTACTCGATGATTTGCTGTCTATTACTGCGAACTGGGGCCTTCCTGACAGGAAATCTCGAATACAGTCGCACAACTGAGACGATACCCCATAGGCCCCCAGCATGATTAGAAGTCGCTTGTGAGGAACGGTGTCAAAAGCTTTCCGGAAATCTAGAAATACGGAATCAACTTGAGATCCCCTGTCGATAGCGGCCATTAATTCGTGCGAATAAAGAGCTAGCTGCGTTGCACAAGAACGATGTTTTCTGAAACCATGCTGATTACGTATCAATAGATCGTTCCCTTCGAGGTGATTCATAATGTTTGAATACAGTATATGCTCCAAAACCCTACTGCAAACCGACGTCAATGATATAGGTCAGTAGTTCGATAGATTACTCCTATTACCCTTCTTAAACACTGGTGCGACCTGCGCAATTTTCCAATCTGTAGGTACAGATCTATCGGTGAGCGAGCGGTTGTATATGATTGCTAAGTAGGGAGCTATTGTATCAGCGTAATCTGAAAGGAACCTAATCGGTATACAATCTGGTCCTGAAGACTTGCCCCTATCAAGCGATTTGAGTTGCTTCGCAACCCCTAAGGTATCTACTTCTAAGAAACTCATGTTAGCAGCTGTTCGTGTTTCAAATTCTGGAATATTCCATTCGTCTTCCCTGGTGAAGGAATTTCGGAAAACTGCGTTCAATAACTCCGCTTTAGCGGCACAGTCGTCGGTAACAGTACCATCGGCACTGCGCAGCGAAGGTATTGACTGCGTCTTGCCGCTTGTGTACTTTACATACGACCAGAATTTTTTCGGATTTTCTACCAAATTTCGAGACAATGTTTCGTTGTGGAACCTATTAAAGGCATTTCGCATTGAAGTCCGTGACAAATTTCGCGCGTCTGTAAATTTTAGCCAATCTTCGGGATTTCGCGTTCTTCTGAACTTCGCATGCTTTTTCCATTGCCTCTGCAACAGCGTTCGGACCTGTTTTGTGTACCATGGGGGATCAGTTCCATCTCTTACCAATTTATGAGGTATGAATCTCTCAATTGCTGTTGCTACTATATCTTTGAATTTGAGCCACATCTCGTCTACATTTGCATAGTCAGTTCGGAATGAATGGAGATTGTCTCTTAGGAAGGCTTCTAGTGACACTTTATCCGCATTTTTAAATAAAATTATTTTGCGTTTGTTTCTGGTGGATTTGGAAGAAACGGTATTGAGCCTAGCTACAACGACCTTGTGATCACTAATCCCTGTATCAGTCATGATGCTCTCTATTAGCTCTGGATTGTTTGTGGCTAAGAGGTCAAATGTGTTTTCGCAACCATTTACAATTCGCGTCGGTTCGTGGACTAACTGCTCGAAATAATTTTCGGAGAAAGCATTTAGGACAATATCGGAAGATTTTTTCTACCTACCACCGGTTTTGAACAAGTGTTTTTGCCAACATATCGAGGGAAGGTTGAAGTCCCCACCAACTATAACCGTATGAGTGGGATATTTATTTGTTACGAGACTCAAATTTTCTCTGTACTGTTCAGCAACTATACCATCAGAGTCTGGGGGTTGGTAGAAGGAGCCAATTATTAACTTAGTTGGGCTGTTAAGTATAACCTCCACCCATACCAATTCGCACGGAGTATCTACTTCGACTTCACTACAAGATAAACCACTACTGGCAGACACAAACACTCCACCACCAATTCTGCCTAATCTATCTTTTCTGAACACCGTCTGAGACTTCGTAAAAATTTCTGCAGAACTTATTTCAGGCTTTAGCGAGCTTTCTGTACCTATAACGATTTCAGCTTCTGTGCTTTCTATTAGCGCTTGAAGCTCAGGGACTTTCCCAGCACAACTACAACAATTTACAACTACAATTCCGACTGTTCCTTGATCCAAGCACGTCCTGTATTGGCCATGCACCCTTTGAGATTGCATCCCACCCCGTACTTTCCCGAGGCCTTCTAACCTAAAAAACCGCCCAGTCCACGCCACACAGCCTCCGCTACCCGTGTAGCCGCCAGCTGAGTGTAGTGAACTCCTGACCTATTGAGCGGAACCCGAAACCCCACGACCCTATGGCGCAAGTCAATTGTCTTTTCGCGCTAAAGAGTTTCTTGCTGTCCAGCTGTGCTTCACTTCACTTCAAGTACTTTTTGAATCACATTTACATTTACAGTATTTAGATACATTACTGAGCTTCTCAGAATAAAACCAGGTACAAATTCGTTAAAAAAAGGGCAGTGAGACTCACACAGTATTACAATTTGTACATAAAGATGAAAGAATCTCAATTTCTTTGTTATATTGAAATTATTTTCTCCAAAACTACGTATCTAAATATTCTAAAAATTACATGGTATGTTAGTTTGTCATTGTACTTAGGGAAATGTACGATCAGAGTGGGCAATATTTGTCCGTACAAAATGTGAGAAATGTTTTACTGTGGTCTCTGCGTTTTCACAGTAACAGGCTGCATTTCGTGGAGAACCATTCTTGCAATGTATGTGCCTTTCCAGGACGAATTCCTACCACAGGCTTCATAGCAGATCACATTCCCTCTTTCTTAAACAGAATACCCTTCATGTACTTTCATTTAGAATTAAGAATTTCATGTTTGTTGCTGATTCTGGTACGGTGAGCACAAAGGCAGTAGCATCTCTTAAAGCATCACCAGCTTCACGCTGAAGATTAAATCTTGTTGCAAAATGTTTACAGAGACCTCCTACCCAATCACAAGCACCTTTTCCATGACCTGTTGCTGAAAATATCCATTTTTTTGGTCCTAAATCATGTACTGCAGTGTTGACGAAGTTTGTAAAGCTAAAAGCGGTTTTTCAAATGAGGTGCTGAACCATCAGTCACGTACACATGTTTGGAAAATGCATGACCTCTAGATGCTATGTCATAGATTATCATGCTGACACTGTAGCAGGCATGTGTACTGTCACAAATGCGATCATCACTTATAATAGCAAAACAGGGTCATGTTCCAAGGAAGTGAGCAACACATAAGAATATTTATACCTGTAAAGTGTGTATCTTTGAATTTCGTTCTGCTAAGCAACAAACCAGTTCTCAGCAATGTCGATATGAAGAACTAATGTGCCAGTATTCTGGGATGTGGCTGATTTTACTTCTGCTGTGGCCTGTCTCTGACTCCTCCAGATATGATGGTGAGCTATTCCTTTCATGACCCAATGCCTAATCTCTGTAACGAATGTCTCTGTGTCTACTGTCTTCTTCACCAACTCTCCTCCCTCCCACAATATTAGGTTACATCATCTCAATATGCTGAACGTGTAACGCTTCAACAGTCATCACTTCAGCACCAAGACACATTGAACACTCTTGCAACCAACATTTATCTTCTGGCTCTTGAATATGCACAAAAGCATCAGGTCCATTTCTGTGTACTTCTTCCCTGTAACACTGCTTAAGGCGAAAGAAACAAGTTTCAAATTAGTGCAGTAAATACGTGTGCATACTTCCTTCACTGTCTGGCATTTTATCCATTTTGGTCATAAGGAGTGGAATTTTGTGAGACCAATTTTTAAATTCGGGTTCTCCTCTTTCATTAGGAGATGTGCTTCTCTTATTGATCTTTTCATATATCTATTTACCTTTTTAACTTTTTCAGCATTTTTACTAACAGAGATAACATCGGCGAGGTTAGGACTTTGCCTGCCGTAGTCTTTGTCATCGTTTAGGTAATATTCCAGAGCAACGATAAGTGTATCATCTCGCAATGGATGCCCACAGTAGGAATCTGGGCATGCCCAAATACTTTTCTCATTCTTTATTTTATGAGCTTTTTAAATCAAATAATGTGAGGAAGTGGATATGTGTTTCTGTATCTGCTGCTTAGAGTAACTACCTCATATCAGTGTCAGGAACTGTACCTTCTCAACATAGGTGGGTGGTAAGATAGCAGTATCAGGTTTTGAAGCCACACATCACATTTCGTGCACATGTCACTGTCTTCAATGTTCTGCACCAAGTGCATCTACGTTACACACTTAACAAAATTTTGGAGATGTTGCTTGTGTAAGACTTGTTTCAATTTCTTCTACTTTTCTTTTTCATACTGTTTTCTTCCGGTGCTTCTTACCTTTCCTGGGCGTTTGGGAGGATATAGTAGGGGCTACAGGAGAAATGCTAACATTCAGTGCAACAACAGCTTCACACCCAGGAATATAAACACCTGCACTGTCTTCTGCAGTTTCACATTTGGGTGATGGTGATCGTTCAGTGAGTTGTCACTAAATTTCTTCATGTACTGAGTGTAGCAATCACTGCAGAATGGCTGTGACGCTAATACCGTTATTTGTGGACCAAGATATTTCTCCAATCCCTCTTACAGATTTCCAACGACCGTGAAATGTTTTCTTAAACACCACCTTCTTGTGTCTTTTTTCATAGTCCACACACCTCACTCTTTCACTACTATATTACCTCACTACCATTGCATCTAACAAAAAGTTCGAACTCGATGCCAATAGTATTGGCAACATGCATATTTCACACTAGAAATTCAGTGATGTGAAATACACAGAACGAAACTTCCTGGCAGATTAAAACTGTGTGCCAGACCAAGCTTTGAAATCGGGACCTTGCCTTTCACAGGCAATTCCTCTACCAACTCACCGCCCATCCTCATTGCTTTAATTCTGTCACTATGTCGTCTCCTACCTTCCAAGCTTCACAGAAGCTCTCCAGAACAGGTTCGCAGGGGAGCATCGGTGAAGACTGGAAGGTGGGAGACGAGATACTGGCAGAATTGAAGCTGTAAAGACGGTCGTGAGACTTGTTTGGATAGCTCAAACGGTAGAGCACTTGCTATTGAAAGGCAAAGGTGCCGAGTTCGAGTCGCGGTCCGGCAGTAATTTTCATTTTAGTGAACACACTGCTGCAGAATTAAAATTTCATTTGGAAATATCCAGAACGTTGAAAAATTTTTTAACACCTTGCACAGAAACATATTGCCCACTGTGTTTGCATTCACTACTAACATATTAACCAAACAATATTTTGTGTAATGGGTGTTCTCGAGTAAATAATTCGTAACAACCCATAAATTTGCAATTTTTTACATTTTTGGTACCCACAAATTTGCAATTTTTTACATTTTTGATAATAAATAGTTACATAATACAGATGGCTGGATTGTGGAAGATACTGTTAATAATTAGATCAGTAGTATCTGGTAATATTACAAACAAGATAGCGTTCTGTGACTTTCCAAATTAGAAAAAAAATTTCGCAGGTGGAAAAATAAACTATCGTATTTTCGTCTTAAATTCATAAGTTAAAGGTAGCCCAATAGCATGCAGGTATCAAGTAAATTTCATCACACCAAGAGGGAGCTTTACTGTTTTAAGAGTTATTTACAAAATATACATTTTTCAAAGGGCCATAGTATTTACAAAAATTAAGATAAAACAAAAATTCTTTATTTCTGCCACTTATGATATGCAGCGTTAATATATATTTTTTCCAGAGAAATTCATGACCATGAGTTGACGCTGCTCACATGAAAGCAAGAACCCGCTTCTACCATTAGTAACAGAGACCACATCTGTTGTTAGAAGGATTTGATTTATTGACCCATCTTTAAGCGTTTTCCATCCAGTTGATGTTGTCATTGAGCATACGCTGTATAGCTACATAATAAGTCATACATTTTTGACATGTTGAAGGAATGTATATGGGTTGTACTAGAAGTAATCTTTACACTATACATGGTTTCTTACTTCAACAATTCACCTAATGACATTTTTCTACGAAATAAAAATTATTTTTACTCTCGAGGAATTGCCCCATAACAACACCACATGTGTGAGGTGGCTGTAAAATAGGAATGATAGGAGTTCAGTAGTAGCTCGTCTATCAGACAAGTCCTAAGTGTAGTTAGTGGATAGATGACTCGGGCAAACTTTTTGCATACATGAGTTTCCCAACTTAATTTTGGATCAAGATGAATGCCAAAAAGCTTAACCAAGGCATTACAGTTGTCACTATTACATAAGGCGAAAAGAATATTTATAGTTTTAGAGTCGTTAGTTTGCAATTTATTTACTCTGTACCATATACTGGATTTTCTGAGTTGTTCTGCACTTTTTTGATTGAGTGTGTCCAAGACCCCATCAACTGTAGTAAAGGTGGAGTCATCTGCATGTATGGAGTCATCTGCACGTATGAGTATTATGGACATAAATATTATCAATTTTATAGATTATGAAAAGCAAGGGCCCAAGAACAGAACGTTGAGGGGCGCCTGGTGTTACACCCAGAGTTCCTGATTTGTTTTGTTAAAATGTACAATTTATTTTCTCTCACTCTGACAAGATGTAACAAGAGACAGAAATTTGCCTTTTTAATAGAGTTCTGTGGCCGATAGAGTCCAAAGCTTTACCCAGGTGATACTAATAACCATACCCACTGTAAGGCATGGTAATATGTATGATATTCGTTTTGAGTCAAAATCGAAATCACGATGGGAGGAAAGCAATTTGGACTTCTAACATAGAATTTACCGCCCTATGTCATTATAAAATGGCACATTAGCTTGAACTAGATATAGATTAATAAGAAAATCACCCAGGGCTCGTTCAAATACATATTCCGTCACTTGCATAAGCTAATGTGTGGAATGCAATGAACATTCAATTCCATAGGGCCTGAGTCTGCTTTGTAGCTTGTTCCTTAGATAAAGTAGTTAGTTAGTGGTTCCAATGACCTTGACACTTTGTTACTTGGTTACATGTTCTGGAAATCAGGGAATATCTGGGAATTTCAAACATGTTGGGGAAGTTAGGGAAATATCAGGGAAATTTGAAAAAAAAATACTGGAAAAATATAGTTTTTTTTTGTCTCAGTATATGGAATGGTTTGTTTACTGATGTGTCATGCATCATCGCTGACTGGGTGCAGCTGAGTACCTGTGCAGTTTCCCTACTCCCTCATTACTACTACTACTACTACTACTACTACTACTACTACTACTACACCTTCCTACCATCCCTTCAGCTTGCAGTCAGTGCTGCCACCAGTTCTTGTCTCTAGCCTTGCAGTTGCCGATGAGAGGCAGGGAGATGTGAGAAGTGGTTCGTTTGGATTTGATTCTCAGAGACTGTAGACACAGCAGCCAGAGACAGTGGTCATGTGTGCATGAGTAATGTGTGTGTGCTCTCGTTTTTTGATAAAATTTAGGTGTGAGAGTCTGGCTGTTTTTTCTACATGCCTGTTAGGGCTCAGCAATCATCTTTACAGTGAGTTGTCACCTATCCTACTTATTATTGAGTCTTAGAGTATTTGAATAAGTTATCTGTTGCATGGAGTGATCACTGTGGTCTCATTTCATCAAAATGTTGTCTACTAGCCATAAATAGCTGGCCACATGATTTGATTTCCGTGACAGGTCATGAGGCCAAAGTGCAAGCTCTGCCCATCGGATCTAGTCTCACCAATCTGCCCACAGATCAGGTCTGTTTGTGTGTGGCATAATGCAGCAGATTCTCGTGGTTTATCCATGGACTCAGGACTGCGGTGCTCCTCAGCAGGCCCTCGGGCATGCGCGATAGACTTTAGGAATTGCAACTGTCTCACTGCACGTACATTGTACAGTGTGAGGTTTTATGGACATTTTACTTGTTTTAGTACATTTTGGCACTTCAAAAGTAGTTTGTATATAAGAAAGTATGGACGATAACAAGAAGGAAACTGCGTCAGTCGCTGGCGGTTTTTACACTATGTACTCATATACACTCCTGGAAATGGAAAAAAGAACACATTGACACCGGTGTGTCAGACCCACCATACTTGCTCTGGACACTGCGAGAGGGCTGTACAAGCAATGATCACACGCACGGCACAGCGGACACAGCAGGAACCGCGGTGTTGGCCGTCGAATGGCGCTAGCTGCGCAGCATTTGTGCACCGCCGCCGTCAGTGTCAGCCAGTTTGCCGTGGCATACGGAGCTCCATCGCAGTCATTAACACTGATAGCATGCCGCGACAGCGTGGACGTGAACCGTATGTGCAGTTGACGGACTTTGAGCGAGGGCGTATAGTGGGCATGCGGGAGGCCGGGTGGACGTACCGCCGAATTGCTCAACACGTGGGGCGTGAGGTCTCCACAGTACATCGATGTTGTCGCCAGTGGTCGGCGGAAGGTGCACGTGCCCGTCGACCTGGGACCGGACCGCAGCAGCGCACGGATGCACACCAAGACCGTAGGATCCTACGCAGTGCCGTAGGGGACCGCACCGCCACTTCCCAACAAATTAGGGACACTGTTGCTCCTGGGGTATCGGCGAGGACCATTCGCAACCGTCTCCATGAAGCTGGGCTACGGTCCCGCACACCGTTAGGCCGTCTTCCGCTCACGCCCCAACATCGTGCAGCCCACCTCCAGTGGTGTCGCGACAGGCGTGAATGGAGGGACGAATGGAGATGTGTCTTCTTCAGCGATGAGAGTCGCTTCTGCCTTGGTGCCAATGATGGTCGTATGCGCGTTTGGCGCCGTGCAGGTGAGCGCCACAATCAGGACTGCATACGACCGAGGCACACAGGGCCAACACCCGGCATCATGGTGTGGGGAGCGATCTCCTACACTGGCCGTACACGTCGAGGGGACACTGAATAGTGCACGGTACATCCAAACCGTCATCGAACCCATCGTTCTACCATTCCTAGACCGGCAAGGGAACTTGCTGTTCCAACAGGACAATGCACGTCCGCATGTATCCCGTGCCACCCAACGTGCTCTAGAAGGTGTAAGTCAACTACCCTGGCCAGCAAGATCTCCGGATCTGTCCCCCATTGAGCATGTTTGGGGCTGGATGAAGCGTCGTCTCACGCGGTCTGCACGTCCAGCACGAACGCTGGTCCAACTGAGGCGCCAGGTGGAAATGGCATGGCAAGCCGTTCCACAGGACTACATCCAGCATCTCTACGATCGTCTCCATGGGAGAATAGCAGCCTGCATTGCTGCGTAAGGTGGATATACACTGTACTAGTGCCGACATTGTGCATGCTCTGTTGCCTGTGTCTATGTGCCTGTGGTTCTGTCAGTGTGATCATGTGATGTATCTGACCCCAGGAACGTGTCAATAAAGTTTCCCCTTCCTGGGACAATGAATTCACGGTGTTCTTATTTCAATTTCCAGGAGTGTATTTCTCGAAAGAAACATCACACAATACCTATAAAATAGTATGTGTAACATGGTGGGTAATAACCACTAATAACAAACGTAGTAGAACCATCATTTTATTGGTGGTCACCTACAGTGTTGGTTTACACAGTTCTTCCCTGCCTTTTACACTTCTTTGAAGAGGCCTCCTTTTTTTCGTTATTTCTGAAATAAGTGACGGTAATTTCAACCTGTCCTGCAACTCCGAGGAAATGAATATTGTTGCCACCAAATGTGTTTCGTTTTGTTGAAATAAAACAACATCAGTGATCTTAATGAAACACATATAACATTTGGTTTGCTTTCTCCATCTAAAGACAGTTCATTACACAAGATGTTGATGTTAGTACTTAAGATTTTTGCTCACAGCAGGAAACGCCATCTGCTTGCAGGTTTTGTTTTAGATGTTTCCTTGTTCACACTATTGTTTCTTGTACCATAGTTGCAAAGACGAATTGTCAGTTGAAGTCTTACCCTTGAGACCTCAAAAGTTGTCAGGGAAAAATGCAAAAACTTGTCTCTAAATCAGGGAATTATCATGGAAATTCGCTTGGGGAAGCTTGTGACAACCCTGGTTTAGGTCTGTTTGTTTGTGTTAGAGTCACATCTGCAAACGATGTTCACTTAATACATACAGAGGACATATAAGAGTTGTTTTTTGCACACTTTAATTTATGTACATAGAATTAAACATAGGTCAGTCCTTGTGTACAAATGTAGTGCTCTATTGATATACAAACTCTATGCAGACTCTGTTAATATCTTGGAGATTTTCTGTGATGTAAATCGTTTTTCTATGACCACGATGCTCTAGTTTTTTATTTATACATTGCTCAGTTGAAAGTTCATTGTGCTTACTTATTGATCCATATAAATTACTTATGTAATATGTTTGTACACTGAATAAAGCACAAGGATGTTTTCTACAGTGTGTGAATTTCTATTAGCAAATAACAGCGATAAATGAATTCTCATAAACAACACATTTGCAAACGTTTAGTTTCAATTTACGTTTTCAAATAAAATGTTTTAATATTCAGATTAGTACTTACTGGCTGAACATGATCATAAGGAAGCAAGACAGTTGTTGCCCTTGGTAACCATTGCAACCAATAGATAGAGGAAGACCCATAAAGTGTGACACAAAATGAAACATGTCGAAAAAATACATACAACAACACTTACTGGTATACAGTCTACAATACAAGTAGTTAATGTAAGCTTTTGATAACAATATTAGCATTAAATTGCAAATACAATGGAATGATACGTATTATTATTGTTAATTGTTGATACATATGTGTAATACAATAGAAAAGTGAGATTTAATTCCATTTCAGGTTTTCTTAACATTATACACAAAATTAATGAATGTGAATAAGTAACACCATCTTTTCATATTTTGGTACATTCTATAATTTTTCAATTAGCTCTTTCTCAGTGCTGCTAGGAAAGACTGAGGTTTGGTGTTACAATAATGATAATGATAATAGCAATAATACAAATGATTCATTGCACATGTACAAAGCAGCAAATGTTACAATTCTTACTACATAACTCAATGATTTGTTCTTGTGAATACATCAATGATTAACATATGATAAGACTACAAGTAAATGGTTTGCTGAACACTATTTACAAATTTTTCCAAAGCACTTCTTATTCTGACTGCAAGTAAGATATTCTTCTAACATCTAGAAAGGTTTTTGTAAAAGGAATTTCCTTAGCTGAAATTTAAGATTCCTGTGGAAAGAGTCATACTGCACTGGGCCGTGTATTGACTTAATTTAGACTCTCATATTGTGGATCCCTTTCATAGAGTGCCGTTCTGTGGCGTCTGATGTAAAATGTTTCTTTGCTTCTGGTATCGTACTGATGAATATTAGTACGTATGTTGGAGGTCAATCTCTAACAAGCAATATGACTTTCAGAATGTACATATTTGCTGTGGTCAGCACTCCAGTTTTTGGAAACAGACATTAGTATAATTCCTTATACTTGGTTCCACAAATGATTATTATAACCCTTTTTTTCGAAGAAGCAGTAGTTTGTTTAGATTTCCTTTGGTCGTTATTCCCCAGATTTCTGTTATGTAAGACTAACAGTCGCTTTACAGAACTTTCCCATTTCAGATTTCTGTGAATGGTTGAACCAAGAACTTTTACACAAACCTCTTTTTACTGATTCATTTCCTGTGTATACATTAATTTCATCATTAAATTTGCTATTGTTGATCTCCATGAGACATGTCTTAGTGGTGATTACATTTAGGTGGCTTTCAATAAAGTATGGAACAACTTCATTTGTCACATTATTACAATGGATCTCCAGTTCATTAAATGATTCCTTTTTATACACAATAGATGTGTCATTTGCATAAAGAACTAGTTCAGAATTTAGAGAGCAATATTTAATGTCATAAAACAAAACCAGAAGAGGGCCCAGTACCATATCCTGTGGTACTCCAAATTTTGTATATTTTGTCTTAGATTTGTGAACACCACTTTCAGTTTTAAGCAGAAAAAAAACTGTTTTCGGTTACCTAAGTAGGAATTTATTAGGTCACAAGCAGTGCCTGTTATCCCAATGGTCCATAGCTTATCTAATAAGACAGTAACATTCACATAGAAAAACATTCCAACATTCCATCATGTTCCTGGTTGTCAGTGTTACTTAATACCTCTTCAGTCAGATGAGCAGCTGGTATGCTAACTGATTTACATTTTAGAAATCCATTATGATTTTCACCATTAAACTGTGTATGTTGAGGAAATTTATTCAGGTTTTCAATTATTTGGGAAAGAGAGGAAGTATCGAGATTGGACTGTAATTTTCAATTTTGTACTTGTCACATGTCTTGAATATCATTGGTACCTGGGCTGTTTTTAGTCTGTCTGGTAAGAATTCTGATTATATTATATTATTTACTGCTATATAGTGGGGTGTAGAAAAATATGTCTGCACACTTTTAGTTCATAAAGACTGAGGCCACCATCCCATGCAGAACATGAGAATTTTAAAGAGCTACTGATGTTCATATTATCTTTGAAATCTGTGAGCATTAGTTATATGCAGCGCTCAGATGCATTGCCTTTAAAATTATACAACAAGTTTTTGTGTTTGTCATTGATGGATTTTCCTACTGAAGAAAAGTGTTCATTGAATATATTGACAATTTCATGTTGTAAAAATGAAATGACACAGTTTCAGAGACTTTACTCATCCCATACAGATATGATTTTATGTATGCAGACTGAAGCAGAGAATGGAAATTTGTAGCAAGGCTGGGAATCAAATCCAGGTTTCCCACTTACTAGGCAGGTGCGTTAGCCACTAAGCCACCTTGGCACAGTGGTTCATATAACTTCACAGATTACACCAGCAAGCTTCCCTCCTTGATCCAAATTCTCAGTGCCGCCCCCAATCTACTTTAAATTCCCCCTGCACACAAACAGAATTGCCAGGCTCTCCATATACTTGAATAGCACCTATGTGTCCAATGTAAATGGGGGATCCAGCCTGAATCCCAGGTGTAGGTATTTATACAAATGAAATGACACGATTTCAGAGACTTTACTACTCTCACACAGATATGATTTTATGTATACAGACTGAAGCGGCGAGTGAAGATTTGTATCAAGGCCAGGAATCGAATCCAGGTCTCCTGCTTACTAGGGGGTGTATTAGCTACTAAGCCACCTTGCCGCAGCGATTCACACGGTCGATACTGAGGTGATGTTCCAGAACATGGAGGCCTCAGCAATTCTTTTCGTGTGTAAGGTGGAATTTAAAGTAGACTGGGTCAGGGAGGCATCCTAGTTAAATCCATTTAGCTGAGTGAACCACTGTGCCAAGGTGGCTTAGTGGATAATGCACCTGCCTAGCAAGCAGGAGACCCAGGTTCGATTTCTGGCCTAAATACAAATTTTCAATTGCCGCTTTAGTGCATATACATCAGATCTCCAGTTACTCTTTTATGTGCATCCTGTTGTGGTTAATAATAAAGGCTTGACAGGGTTTGTGTCTGTATTTCTGAAAGTGCTTATAACTATCCAGACACCAGCAGTAGCATTGAGTGAAGTCTGTAGTTTGTTTGCAATGTAGTTACTCATGGTCTGTATAAATAAATCTTTATAGTATTCTTGATAGTTTTTGAAGCCTTCTGTAAGCTTGAGATTTTCCCTATCATTCAACACTGCACATTGGGTGATTTTAACTTTTGTCTTGCTTCAATGACATTACTATTTGTGTAGATATTTTTGTATATATTTCTTGTATATTTAACTTTTGTCGTTGCAACTGAGCAGCAGTAGTACAAGTTAGCGCAAAACTACCATAAGAAAATCCATCATTGTCAAACGATGACACGTGTGCCACAATAAAGTTCAGTCTGTTGGTTTTATCAGTATACATAATTCTTTTGCTTACTGGTATATATTTTTTTATTGTAAAGCGAATCTGGATTCCAATTTAAGCTGTACTGCATGGTGATCAGAGATGGCTAGTTGTAGATCAGATGTACTGATGGAAAGATGAGTCATGTTTGCTATTATGTTATCTTAACTTTTTTGGTTTTGCCAATTTCTCTAGCTGGCTCACGAATGAGTGGGATCAGATTAAAATTATCCAGTCGTAGATATTGCCTTTTGGAGATGGTTAATGCTGTATCCTGCCTACTTGTCAAATATGGGGTGCCTGGGAAACTTGCTTTCTTGGGTCGCAAGACAACAATTCAAGCAAATAGTATTAATGAATTTTATTTCAGAAAATAAATGACAATATTTAACTTTGAGAAATACATAGATGTGGTGCAACCAAAGGGCTACAGACAAAATAAAAAATATCTTCAGTATATACAACTACAATGCAAGTGAAGTAATGCAGTGGATGCTTCTATCCAGGTCAATGGTCTTGACGCTTCTGTAGGACTCGTAGAACTGGTCGTGGTCAGTCAGGTGCAGCACTTATGTTCTCTTAACATAGAGGGCACTGCCATGTGTTGTTGTCCTGCAGAGGGGTCAGTCAGCGTGCTATTGGCTGACGTCTTCTTCACAGCCCTCTCTGCACTACATCTACATCTATATCTACATGTACATCCATACTCCGCAAGCCACCTGACGGTGTGTGGCGGAGGGTACCTTGAGTACCTCTATCGGTTCTCCCTTCTATTCCAGTCTCATATCGTTCGTGGAAAGAAGGATTGTCGGTATGCCTCTGTGTGGGCTCTAATCTCTCTGATTTTATCCTCAAGGTCTCTTTACGAGATATACGTAGGAGGGAGCAATATACTGCTTGACTCTTCGGTGAAGGTATGTTACCGAAACTTTAACAAAAGCCCGTACCGAGCTACAGAGCGTCTCTCCTGCAGTGTCTTCCACTGGAGTTTATCTATCATTTCCGTGACACTTTCGCGATTACTAAATGATCCTGTAACGAAGCGCGCTGCTCTCCGTTGGATCTTCTCTATCTCTTCTATCAACCCTATCTGGCACGGATCCCACACTGGTGAGCAATATTCAAGCAGTGGGCGAACAAACGTTCTGTAACCTACTTCCTTTGTTTTCGGATTTCATTTCCTTAGGATTCTTCCAATGAATATCAGTCTGGCAACTGCTTTACCGACGATCAACTTTATATGATCATTCCATTTTAAATCACTCCTAATGCATACTCCCAGATAATTTATGGAATTAACTGCTTCCAGTTGCTAACCTGCTATATTGTAGCTAAATGATAAGGGATCTTTCTTTCTATGTATTCGCAGCACATTACACTTGTCTACATTGAGATTCAATTTCCATTCCCTGCACCATGCGTCAATTCGCTGCAGATCCTCCTGCATTTCAGTACAATTTTCTATTGTTACAACCTCTTGATATACCACAGCATCATCCGCAAAAAGCCTCAGTGAACTTCTGATGTCATCCACAAGGTCATTTATGAATCTTGTGAATACCAACGGTCCCATGACACTCCCCTGTGGCTCACATGAAATCGCTCTTACTTCGGAAGACTTCTCTCCATTGAGAATGACATGCTACGTTCTGTTATCTAGGAACTCTTCAATCCAATGACACAATTGGACTGATAGTCCATATGCTCTTACTTTGTTCATTAAACTACTGTGGGGAACTGTATCGAACGCCTTGCGGAAGTCAAGAAACAAGACATCTACCTGTGAACCCGTGTCTATGGCTCTCTCAGTCTCGTGGACGAATAGCGCGAGCTGGGTTTCACACGACCATCTTTTTCGAAATCCATGCTGATTCCTACAGAGTAGATTTCTAGTCTCCAGAAAAGTCATTATACTCGAACACAATACGTATTCCAAAATTCTACAACTGATCGACGTTAGAGATATAGGTCTATAGTTCTGAACATCTGTCCGACGTCCCTTCTTGAAAACGGGGATGCCCTGTGCCCTTTTCCAATCTCTTCTAGAGACCTACGGTACACCGCTGCAAGAAGGGGGGCAAGTTTCTTTCGCGTACTTTGTGTAAAATCGAACTGGTATCCCATCAGGTGCAGCGGCCTTTCCTCTTTTAAGCGATCTTAATTGTTTCTCTATCCCTCTGTCGTCTATTTCGATATCTACCATTTTGTCATCTGTGCGACAATCTAGAGAAGGAACTACAGTGCAGTCTTCCTCTGTGAAACAGCTTTGGAAAAAGGCGTTTAGTATTTCGGCCTTTAGTCTGTCATCTTCTGTTTCAGTACCATTTTGGTCACAGAGTGCCTGGACATTTTGTTTTGATCCACCTACCGCTTTGACAAAAGACCAAAATTTCTTAGGATTTTCTGCCAGGTCAGTACATAGAACTTTACTTTCGAATTCATTGAACGCCTCTCGCATAGCCCTCCTCACACTACATTTCGCTTCGTGCAATTTTTGTTTGTCTGCAAGGCTTTGGCTATGTTTATGTTTGCTGTGAAGTTCCCTTTGCTTCTGCGGCAGTTTCCTAACTCTAATGTTCCCTACCAGTGTGTAAGTGCTTGACGTTATGCCAGAACAGTTAATAAGTCTATATTTAGATTCCCTGTTATCTAATGCAGAAAATGTACTTTTTACATTTAATAGCAAGTCAAATAAATTTTCCAAAAAGGTATCCACATTTGGACCAGGTGGCCTGTAGACACCATTAACTGCTATTTTTTCTCTAACACGCTTGTTATTTATTGTAGCAAATTCTGAGACTTGTTGTAAGCAGAAGGCATTTATGTCAGTAACACTGAAATTATTTTCTTTTGTAATGAAGACTATTGGAGAAACCCAGGATTGCCCAGGTATTTATTTATAGCTGTATGCAGCACCCATATATTCAGCATATGACCATGTGCTTAATGTTTATGACGGCATACGTCCTGAACTATATGTGAATTAATGATATAATTTTGCGCTTGCATTCAAAGATAATGTGTACACTGTCTGTAAATTGTGTTGTGAATACAATTAATAGTAAAGAAGAAATAAATCATAATGTCATGCCTTGTGCACTACTTTTACTGCATGAACATCAGAAAAGTAGCAAGTGATAAACATTTTTCCTTTCATCATTTTGTAGAGTCTGTCAGCGAAAAATTTTTTTATAAAAGTTTGAAATTGTGTGTAAGATTTGTTGCAAGTCGCTTAGTGATTTCATTCTCAAATACTGGTTGAATAAAGTCTGGGAATTCATGTGTTGTGGGCTATGCTTGTTTTCGCCTCCACCCCTTTGATAGATAGGTGGTTCTTACCCCCACTGCGACTGTCGCCTGATGGTAAGGTGTATGTGCACCAAGTCTGGTTGAAATAGGTCCAGTAATTTAGGAGGAGATGTGGAAAACGCACACGTGCACACACACACACACACACACACACACACACACACACACACACACACACACACACACATGCACATTTTTATCATATGTGCTGATTATTGCGTCACCCATAAGCTTGTAATTTCTACTAAAAGCTGAGCAAACTTTAATGGAAAATTGTTGACTAAATGCTAATTAGGTCTTCAGTGTACCAATGTGCAGTTACAACTAATATATCAGGTCTATCTGTCCATGTAATGATATCAAGTTCATTGTGCTTGTTTTTAAGACCACAAAAATTCTATTGTGTGGTTTTAATGCTGAATTTCTCTTGTGGGACTGTACATGACGATTTAGGACTACCAAGATGTCCAGCAAGATTTACAAGTTTCCCTGGCTTTTCAGTAATTTTGTGTGGTGGATCCTGCTCAGGTTGACTGTGCAATTCCATGGCACTGTACTCGTTTGTGACACTTACATTAATTTATTGCTGGAGTTTTTCCAACTTTTTCGCCTGATGGGAGGTGCCTCAATTATTTTTTATGTCTTATGTTATGGGATGAACAATCATATGAAAATGAAAATAAGATACTGTATGGAGATGATATGGTAGTAATAAATCTTTCCAACAATTTTGAAGAAGGTGATGTTTTGCTAAAAACCACATGGATAAATAATTGGAGTTAAATAACAATTTTGACTTTTTATTTGAAGCAAAAGTGATGTGGTAGCCACAATGATAAAGAAGGAAACCAAAAATTTATGTTGAGGGTTAACTATTTTTTCATGTCCTGTAGTATGTTGTGTGACATGCTTTTATATATGTTCCTTTTATTTTTGTCATGTTGTACATGGTAATTATTCTTTGCTCAATCAGTTTTTTGTCTGTTGTTCCTCATTCAAGTGAATAAGTTACACTAGAGTGATCTCCTTTAAACACAAGAAAATAGTTACTTATCTTAAAAACACGAATTTATCAAGATGTTATGAGCCCATATACACGACAGGAGAAAATTGAATACATAACTATTCATCAGCTATTGTAAAGGAGCGCACAACAAACAGACTAGTGACATATTTCATGTCAGCAGATAGTCGAAAGTAGCTTCATCTGGCAAGTTAGTTGAAGTAAATGAAAGCCGTCAAATTATTTTGTTGATTATTAGTCAAAGGACAGTCAGAAAAGTCAGTCACTTGTTTTATATTCACAGATAGTAAATTCGTGTGTTATCAATGGGTTTTATTAAGTCACAATTGAAACTTTTGTCAGAGAAACATTAAAGACATGTGTATTATGTCTCTTGGTGATTTAAACTAGACAAAACATTTAATTAAAAAAAAATTGTATTCAGAAGCAACCAGACAAGAACAAGCAGGAGGAGGATTTGAACGAAATGTAAAGTCTTGGACTGAGAAAGATCATGAGACATAAATTTTTGTAGGTCTTAATATCAGCAGCAATATAGCAAGGAAAACAGCAAATTGCAAGTCTGCTAGTCAAAAGGTTAAACAGCATTAGAAATGATATATGGCAAGAAATCGTATTCCGTAATTAAAGATTTGCAAAGAAATTTCTTTAGTTACAAATATGATACTAGTAAGGCAGCTATTGAGAGATGTTTGCAGATTCAAGAATATGTGGAAGATATGGTGGCAGAAGTTGAAGCTGTGAAAGAGAGCTGGATAATGTCGCGAATTCTCGGAATGTTACTGACAAAACATCATCACTTGTGTTCTGCATGGGATAATGTATCGACATCTGAAAAAAATCTCGACACATTATTTGATCGTTTGCGTCTGGGCGAAGACAGATTAAATGAGAGAGAACAGTCAAACATGTCCCAAAACGGGGGAATTGAAGGAGAAATGTATATTGTTGTCGAGTCTGCGCGATCAGCAATACATGCACGAAAGCTGAATGAAAATCTGTGGGACAAAGCAATAAATTATGCAGTTTTTACTTTAAATTAAACTAGAAGAAGTTCAGTAAAACGTAAAAGTCCTACTGAATTTGGGCGAAAAATAGATCACACAACGTTGAGAAGTTCTGGTGTGACTGCTATATGTTGATTGAGCATCAAAAACGAAGAGAGACTGCAAAGCAGGCAAAGAAAGGAATCTTCATTGGATAGGATTTGGACTCGCCCTGCTACAGAAGCTACCTACTTTATGAAAAGTAAGTTGTAGCCTTTGATAATGTCTTATTTGACGAAAGAATATAAAATAAAGAAGAAGCTATTGTAGTAAAGACATTCACAAGACAAATGAAGAATGAAATTGAGCACCGATATCCTGGATAAAAGAAAAGAAAAGAAAACAGTTATCTAGTAATTCACAGGGCGAAGTCTGAAAGAGTGCTGTGCGTCTTCAGATTACATCACACAAAATAGAGTCTCGTCCCCATAATTACGTTACCGACAAAATCTTAGACAACATATCAGATTTACAGTCTATGAAATGGCAGCACAGTTTCTATTTTTGAGAATATGATTTATATTGCGTCTTCTTTACTGTCACGCGTCGTCTGCCGCTATGAGTTCAGATACCTGTGAATCTTCGTAAACTTCCTCTGTTTCTACTCCGTTTGCAATTAGTTTAGACATCGAACGATATTTCGTCTGGTCGCGGTGTTCGTCTTTTCTAGAGCGACACCGCTTGCGCAGCGTCACAGTCTTTACTTACGAGAGGCGTTCAGTAAGTAATGCTACATTTTTTTCTGAGAGTAGGTTGATTTCATTCAGATTTCTAATACACTACATTATTCCCCATTCTTCACGCTACAAAGCCTTATTACTCAACATAATGTCCGTTCAATGCGATGGCCTTCCATCACCTTACTAACAGAGCCAGTATCTCTGCATGATAGCACTCTGCTGGCCGACGTCGGAGCCAATGTCTTGGTGCATAAGTAACCTCCCCATCATCCACGTACCGCTTCCTGTGGAGCGCTTCCTTCATTGGGCCAAACAGATGGAAGCCAGGCTGTAGGGTGGACGAGGAAAAACAGTTCAATAAAGTTTCGTGAGTTCCTCTTGGGTGTGCTGACTTTGGTGAGGTCTTGCATTGTCACAGAGAAGTAGAATTTCTGTGCATGTTTTTGTCTACGAACACTCTGAAGCCGTTTCTTCAATTTCTTGAGGGTAGCACAATACCCAGCAGGCACACACCTTTCAAGAACCTAACTGGTGGATGAGTATGTCAGCACTATTAACAGGGACGTCCATTTCAGCAGTGAAGCGTTTGATTGTGATCCGTCGATCACCTCCAGTTAGTGTGCAGGTTCCAAGCCTGCAGGAGTCACAGCTGTGTGCAGTTGGCACGTTGCATCACATTGTTACGGTGATAACAGAACCTCGCCCAACGACTCACCGTGCTTTTGCTCCATAGACTTTCTGTGAACGCTTCTAAATTTCTGCGATGTTCTGGTATTGCACCAAAAGAAAGTCAGTGACAGCTCTGTGCTCGGAATGCGCCTCCGTTACAGATTTTGAAAGACGAAAACTGCCACAAATCAGTGCTTTATGAATACAAATCTGTAATAAAACTGAAAACTTGAAGACTTCTAGAACTTCTGGAGTGTAAAACCTTTAACTTGCCGCTGGGTACTGCATAAAAAGCAGGACGTACATTATAAAGCCAGACTAGTTGCAAGAGATTTTGAGATTTTGAGCAAGAGGAAAGACCAGACAACTCAGAAACTTTAGTCGTGTTGCATGTTACAAATCAATTAGACTGCTTCTCAGTTTTGTGGCTGCAAATAAAAGGAAAGTAACACCTTCTGATGTAAAGACAGAATTTCTATGAATTGATCTGCAAGAGGAAATCTACATGAACCAATCTGATGGATTCGGCGATGATACAAATAGAGTTTTTAAGCTGAAGAGGGTTTTATATGACCTAAAATAAGCTCAAAGAACTGGAATGAGAAATTCTCAAATTATCTGATGGCATTAGGATTTGTTAACACTGATCATGATCCTTGCATCTATATAATGAATACAGAAGCATCATTATAGCCTTGTTTGTTGATGATGGGATACTTCTAATAGGAAGAAGGACAGACATAATTGCTGATTTTTTAAAATTGCTGAATCAGAAGTGTGAAATAACATTTCACAAATATTTTGAAATTAAATGTCATATCTTGAGAAATTGAAATAGGTTCTCAGTCTATGTATGCAAAGAATATCTTAAAACAGTTTAAGTTTGATGACTTAAGTCCAGCAGCTACAACTATGGAGCGTGTGTGGAATGATGGCAAATGAAAAAAAATATTGTCCTTGATATGCCACCAGAAATGATTGAAGCCTATGTTATGAGCATACTGTACTTTCCAACAATATCTCAGCCAGATATTAATTTTGCTTTTGATTACTAAAGCATGTTTAATAATGAACCAATGGTTAGTCACTGGAAAATGGTGAGACATAATTTTCAGTATCTAAAAAGAAATATAAAGTCTGGTATATTTTTTTAAGGAGGCTCAACACCAGTTGCACTCCCTGATTCTGATTATGGAAGTGATATTTCAGCTAAATGCTCCACCAGTGAAGTTCTCATGATGTGAAGAGGGCCCATTGTCTGGTATGCTCAGAGTAACATCTTGTGGCAACTTCAACTGTGCTGAGATGCCATCTGTTGGATTGACGAAACATGTTGGATACTACGCATTAGACAAGAACTTGGAATTTCAGGATTGAATGAACAGACAGAACAGTGTATCGACAATAAAACTGCCATGCATATGTTGAAGAATACCTGAATTTTTAGATCTAAATTAAGGGGGAAAAAACTTAAACATTAGTGTCATGCAATATTTTGTGTAATGTAATATCTTGTAGATACATCTTTTATTAACCTGACACGTTCCACATCATTACGAAGTGTGGTATTCATGATCTATGGAACAAGTATTAATCTAATCTAATCTCCAATTTGCAAACAATATTTGTCTCCTAAAACAACGCATTTGGTTGCTCCATGTAAACTTCCTGGCTATGCGGGATAGCTGCATGGGGTAGCCACATGGTCTAGGGTGCCTTGTCACAGTATGTAGGGCTCCCCCTATCGGATGTTCTTATCCTCCATTGGGAATGGGCGTATGTGTTGTCCATAGCGTAAGTTAGTTAAGTTAGCTTAAGTAGTGTGTAGGCTTAGGGACCAATGACCTCAGCAGTTTGGTCCCATAAGACCTTACCACACAGTTCCACATTTTTTGTAAACTTCTTTCAAATCTGAATTGAGGAAAGCAATTTTAACATCAAATTGATTTCCATATCATGTGAAACTACTATGGGTAATATAACTGTGATTTAGTCGTATGGGCTGCAGGAGAGAACGTCTCTTAGTAATCCATGCCTTATGATTGCGAAAAGCCCTTTTCAGATTAATCTACCTCTACAGCGGTCAGTTTTTCTCTCAGGATTCTGCTTCATATAATAGACCCACTTGCATACAACTGTCTTACAATTGTGTGGTCAAGATACCAGACCCCAAGTTTTGTTCCTCTTCAAAGATGTCATTTCCTCTTCAGTTGCAAGGTTCCACTTTGCATCCTTGTGATGCCATTGCTTCATCAAAAGTTTGAAGTTCGAAGATAATGGCGGAATGGGCATTATCTTGGCCCCAAAAATGAGCAGTTGTTCACAGATGGCATCGATCTGATAGATTCATCCTTTCACTTTTATTGACTTTCACTAGTATCGTCTTCTTCAGGTTCCTGTTGAACATCTTCTGCAGGATGGTCTCCTTGGTAAAATTCATCATACCCCCCTTTGCATGTTTAAGCCACTGGTTCCTTCTTCCCTAAAAGAGACATTGAAGAAGCTGTAATTTTCTTCGACTCAGTATTGTAGAGGAAGTAATTGTTACAATATCCATCATAGCCAACCATTATCAGTTTCTTCGATTTACTATTCGATTGTGATCTAAATTGGTCAGGAACATGTATGTATGCTACTGATACGAACTTGTGTTTTAAAGGTGGAGATTTTCCAAACCATTTTTCATACAGTGTAACATTAGTGTTTGCTTTACATGGTCGACGATTTAGGATATATGCAGCACAGTATACTGCTTCTCCCCACAGTTCATGAGTCAAGTCTGTACTGAATCATATAGTGCGTTCACATTCAACAATTTACTTGTTTTCTCTCTCAGTTCGACCACCCGCTGTTGTGTATCATGACTTGTTTTCTCATGTATTATTTCATTTTACTTGAAATAATCTTGAGATTGTTTATTTATGAATTCGGTTCCATTGTCACTTCTTAAAACTCTGATTTTGGTTCCAGTCTGACTTTCAATCAGACTCTGAAAATCCAATAACATAGGGAATATATCATGTCTGTGTCTCTAAAAAAAATACACAAATCCATATGAAGTGCAGTCAGTTTTGAAAACTACATACAAGTGGGCAACTCTGAGACACGATTTTCTCATCCATCCCGTCAAAGCTGGGTGAATAAATTTGCCAGAAAATTTTAATCTTGACTTGTAATTTGAATTAAATGGTTTTCTCTTCATGTTACCATACAGACATGAATCACAATGAAGATCTTCATCTATATTCATTTTGAAACTGGGAATTAAGTTCATGTCAGTCAAATTCATCAGATCTTTGAAACAAATGTGTCCAAGTCTCTCATGGCAAATCATTGTGGAATTGAGAGAAGCAGTATTTATCTGTAGTATGACTAGGCATTTGAATGATATTTGAAAACACTGATTGTCCACCTCAATACCTGCTGCAACTAGACGTGAACTGCGTACTTCTGCTCTCTTTGTCACCAGAAATAATTTTCATTTCTCTTTTTGTGACTGCTACCACCAAAAATAAATTTTTCCTTAGCTCAGGAATATGTCATGTGTTTTCCAAAGAGCAAGGTTGCCATTATCCCTCAATGCTTCAGTGGAGCCGAAACTTTCTGTTGTAACAATCATCAGATTGAACTGGTGTAAAAATGGTGAAACAGTCTTTTTGTGATGTCATATGTTTTGGAGCAGCACATTCAGCTAACCAAATATTTTTGCAGCCTGGAGCATAGACATTCCCTTGCTGTGCACTCAGATCCTAGTTGTCAGACACATCTGTCTTCATGGCAAATTTTGCTAAAAGTTTTCTGCAGTCAGATTTGAAATGTTTCGTTTTGTGTCAGTAACACATTCAACATCTTTCCTACAGACTGCGTTAGACAAATTGGTTTTCTTTGAATTGAACTTACTTGTTTTTCCCTCATTAATTGCTGTGTAGGTAGCCGACCTTTCCTCACACTCTAAAAGCTTTTGTTCATCTGTCAATACCTTGAAGCCAAATTACCGAAAGTTGTTGATATTCAGCACATGAGTCCCACTCAGTCGAGAACATTCCAGATTTTGCTGGCAGACTTCCCAAAATTTCAGTCATTTTGTCAACTTCTGTAACAGGTTCCCCAATATTAGCTAACGCTTGTGCCAAAGTCTCAACCTGACTTATGCATTGTGTGATTGTGTCTGTTGGCGACATTCTGTAATGAAAAAATTTTCGCTTCGGTGCCGTTTCATTGACTGCCAACCACTGCTCAAGAATAATCTTTAGTTCGGCCCACATTTGAGCTACATCTGTGCATATCATGACACATTTCAGTGGGTCAAATTCTATCACAGTAGATAGAATGAGTATTCCGTCCATGTCTAATTTGTCCGAAGCTATTTGACTCCCACTAACTTCATTTGGCCACAAAACCCCTACACGATATCAAGAACTTTTCAGTATGAAAATAATTTGCATCTATTTCCACAGTTGAAAATTCTTACCATAAAATTTCTGAATACTGTAAGTTTCCAATTAATCCATCTTCATGTAAATCAAACTTATAGTGCTTCATTCAAAACAATGAAGAAGATTGTCCACAAAAGACCAACAAAAGTGGATTGTTCCAGAAATTGAGTGTCAAAACCTTAGTGTCATGGCTCACTTGAATAAATCTCCAATCAAACACAGTGAATTTACAAAACAAATAGGTATTCGATTGCCTGGACTCATAACCAGGTGTTCTGCTGAAAATTGCGGAGAGAAATAAATCGGAAAGCACATAGCGAAAGAATGAAAGCTATGTGGGCTACTAGAAATGCGAATCATAAATGTAATGCGTGATCTGACAGGGTCCATAAGCACATAAAAATTACCTTGTGGAGGTATACCACAAAATGGTAAAATAGCATTTTGTAAGCTCAATCAAAGTTTCAGACACAGATTTTTCATATCTGTGAACAACAGGGTGCAATAGCTCATAGAAAATTGGCCAATACTTAATAAAAAACTAAGTAGAGTACTTGGATTTCCAATAACAGAATGAGGAATTCTTCATCAATATGAATGTTCAAAATTACTGCCACTACAATAATTGACTTCAATAAGTGAGTGCAGTAAGAGAACCTGCAAAACTGGAGGTGACTATGAGTTACACTAATCCCATAAAATACGTTTTGGAAGTACTTAACTATACGAAATATAATCTAAGGGATCAATGCAAATCACAGTCACCTCCAGTTATATATATATATATATATATATATATATATATATATATATATATATATATATATATAAAATGTAATTTATGGGATTCGTGTAACTGGGTTGGGTTGTTTCTGGGGGAGGAGACCAGACAGCGAGGTCATCAGTCTCATCGGATTAGAGAAGGAAGGGGAAGGAAGTCGGCCGTGCCCTTTCAAAGGAACCATTCTGGCATTTGCCTGGAGCGATTTAGGGAAATCACGTAAAACCTAAATCAGGATGGCCGGACGCGGGATTGAACCATCGTCCTCCCGAATGCGAGTCCAGTGTGCTAGCCACTGTGATTCGTGTAACTCATAATCACCTCCAGTTTTACAGGTTCTCTTACTGCACCCACTTATTGAAGTCAATTATTGTAGTGGCAGTAATTTTGAACATACATATTGATGAAGAATTCTTCATTCTGTTATTGGAAATCAAGTACTGTACTTAGTTGTTTATTAAGTATTGCCTGATATTCTATGAACTATTGCATCCTATTGTTCACATATATGAAAAATCTATGTCTGAAACTTTGAGCTTACAAAATGTAACTTTACCGTTTCGTGGTATACGTCAAGATAGCGTTACGTCTAGAAGTTGTAGTTAATCACTCTGTAAATCAAGATTATTTAGCATCACTAAAGTGCATGTTATGTGATAAAATCGTGTCAAGTGGCGTCAGAATATGCTCAATCATGCATAAATGGTATCATTCGCATTGATCGCAAAAATAGATGAACATAAAATCTCGTGTGCATGTGGAACGAAGTACAAAGGTCGTTCAGCCGCGATAGAAACGTGCAATGCCAACTGTGAACTTAAAGTGATGGAAGAACTACAAGAAGACTTGAAAGGATCAAAAGAACGCATCCTGTTGCTCAAAAACATGGTAAAATACTTATGCAAAGCGATACCTCAAGGTCGAAGACATAACCAGACATACAGTGAACCGAAACATATGAAATCGAAACCTGCTCCAGAAGCACTCAAGCATCCTTCAGGAGATAGAGACCGGAATTTAGCTTTAGTCGACGAATCTAAAATTGTTGAGACTTGCCAACCAGATAAGGTACACCAATCCAGACTGCTAATAACGAAGTGCCCAAAGCAACAGCTAGGTCATATATATATATATATATATATATATGTGTCCCCCAGGGACGTGTACTGTTCCATATCCTCTTCCTTATATATATATATATATATATATATATATATATATATATATATATATATATGCTTGTAGTATGACTTTAGTGAACTGTGCTATAGCTGTCTGTGCAGTTTTTGTGTGCCACTTACTTCTTCAATATATATATATATATATATATATATATATATATATATATATATATATATATATAAGGAAGAGGATAGGGAACAGGACACGTCCCTGGGGGACACCTATATTAATATATATTGGATCAGATAAGTGTTTTACTACCAATCTTTTGCAAATATGTGAGATTTCAACTCTTTGCACCCTGTTTTCCAGATATGATTTAAACCATTGCTTTGCTGTACTCCTAATTCCTAATAGTTCTAATTTGTGTTAAAATTCTATGGTCAACTGTGTCAAAAGCCTTTGATAAATCCAACAAAATACCTGTTGCATTCTCGCCCTTGTCTAATGCTTGTAGTATGACTTTAGTGAACTGTGCTATAGCTGTCTGTGCAATTTTTGTGTGTGCCACTTACTTCTTCAAAATCTAGACCTATCAGACCATCCCTTTCAGATATTAAAAGCAAATGTTTGTGTAGAAAAGTCTGATAAATTGAATGCATGCAAGAGGGTCTTCTCAGAATCAAACCTATGTCATTTCTCATCTCAGTTACAACATGAAGGGTGGGAGGAAGTGTATGCAGAAAGAAATGTAAACAAAATGTTGAATAAGTTCATGACAATATTTAAACTAAAATTTGATGAAGCATTCCCCAAAACACTGCATTCAATTGGAACAACAAACAAAAATAAATGGGTGACCAGAGGTATCAAAAAATCCTCTGAAACCCTAAGAGTGTCAGACATGGGGAAAAAATACTATTTGCTGATGACAGGACTGTAGTTATTACAGACAAAAGCTCAACACTGTTAACAGAAACATCCAGTGAAGCTCTCAGAGAGATGCACAACTTGTCACTAAAGAATAAAGTAACTCTCATGTGAAACAAGACGCTGAACTGACTCTGTTTGCTGATGATACAAGCATGATTATTAATCCAGTAAAAGAAAGTCAGAAAGAAAATGATACAAATAAGGTCTTTGGAAAAGTTATTAAATTGTTTTTCTGCGAATGGGCTTGCTCAGAACTTTGAAAAAACACAGTGCATCCAGTTTTCTGCTCCAAATTTATAATTCCTTCAATAAACATAACACATCAAATAAGTCAGTAGCCAGGGTAGAGCATACTAAGTTTCTGGGTGTACATATACATGAGAATCTTAATAGGAAAATTCATATCTTGGATCTCCTAAAGCGACTAGGTTCAGCAACTTTTGCAATCAGAATAATTGCCAATTTTGAGGATGTAGAAATTAGTAAGCCAACATACTTTGCATACTTCCACTCTCTGATGTCATACGGAACTAAACACTTAGGCAAAAGGTATTCACTGCTCAAAAGAAAGTAGTTAGAATAATGTGTGGCGTTCTTAGATGCACATCTTGTATGCACCTGTTTCAAAGGTTAGGAATTATTACAACTGCTCCACAGTATATTTACTCAGTAATGAAATTTTTTCTCAACAACATGGACCAGTTTAAAACCAACAGCGACATTCGTGGTTACAATATCAGAAAAAAGAAAGACCTACACTTTCCTTCATTTAACCCATCTTTTGCACAGAAAGGGGTAAAATATTTTGCTATAAAACCTTTTGATACATTACCAGATGAAACAAAATGTCTGACAAACAGCAGTAATAGTTTCAAAAAAAATTGAAATCGTACCTCCTTGACAACTCCTTCTATAACATAGATGAATTCTTGAATATGAGTAAATAAATCTGGAGATATAATATTTGCATTTTGTGCTATTTAAGGCAATGTGATAGATAATAGAAATATTTAGGTATAACACTATAATGTAAACAAAAAAAAAAAAAAAAAGCAAAAGCTTGTTTCCTGTGTGGATTTCTTTTGCATTTGACACGTTCCACATCATAACGGTTTTCCGTGCTATTGATCAATGGAACACGTAACTAACTAACTAACTGTCAAAAAGACAAACTGTATAAACTTCTGACTAAATAAACAACCCATTGACATTACACTGAAAGTAGACAATGAGGTACTTGATTGTGTAACAGACAGCACATTCTTGGGGATGAATGTAGACTGCCAGCTAAAAAGGACAGTGAATTTTAGCAAAGAGGCTATCTTCAGCATGTTACGCCCTACGAATCCTTGCACGAGTGTGCGATATTTCATCCCTCAAAGTAGCCCACTTTGGATATATACATTCAGTCCTCAGTTATGGGATAATATTTTGGTGAGTAAGTACTGAAAACATACTAACTATTTTCAAGATACAGAAAAGAGATGTTCGAATAGTAACAAATAGCAGTAACACACTGTAAAGTGCTGTTCAAAAAGTTAGAAATTCTGACAGTTTCGTGTGAATATATTTATCAAAAGATAGTATATATAAGGAAAAGCATTAATCTGTATACCAGAAGCAGCGCAATTCACGACCATGGAACCAAATTCAGACACTGTTTACATCAAAACAGAAGATACAAGTCAAAAACTCAAAATAGTGTGCTATATTATGGTATTAATTTGTACAACAGATCACCACTAAAAATAATGATCCCGACACGTTTAGTCAAAGGCTAAAAAAATATTTCCTAGATAATAGCTATTACACAGCAGATGAATATTTAAAATAACTATAGACTACTGCTCATGAACATTGTACTGCGTAACAAATTTAACTTGGCATGATTAGAAAAGTAGAACTAAGTATAGGAGCTGCATATACTGTAAAGAGCCCTGTTGATTTTATAAGAAATATTGTACAAACATTTGACGACATTCGTGCAATGTATATTGTACTACGGATGAATCAATCAATCAATTTACAGGGTATATCGAATGGAACTCGAATGCTGTATCGAAGTAGTATTCGTCCGTGAACTATCGATTATGTTACTGTTTACATATCGGGTTGTCTTCGGTTTTTGTGTTTCCTAATTTTTTTTTTATCTTCATTTGCATGAAAGGGGGGTATCTGTAGTCATTTGCTATTGAACTGGAAGTATTTATCTAATGGATATATATATAAAAAGGATTAATTAGTGAGGGACTTTTATATATGGGATGGAAATCGAAGGAGTCTACAGAAATAAAACTTTTGAAAATATTAGGTTATTTAAACGCTTAATCGGTGAACTAACGAATGTAAACAGTAATATGGTTCATTCACAAGACTGTATAAAAGTTTTGGTAGGAAACGAAATTCGTTTGGTTCCGTGCTCTGAATTCAGTTTTAAATGAATGTGTTGACCTTTGACGTTTTTCATAAAAATAGCACACAATACAAAGTGCCGACAGGTCGTAGGGTTGGATGTAGTGAAGTAGCATTTTAACCAGTTATGGAATTTTGAGTTCCTTCACTTAAAACATGTGGAATAGATAACCTTCGTAAACCGATTTCGCGGCGATGGATGAACTAATATTCCATGCATCGCAGAGATTAGAAGCCCTTCAGGTAATTAGAAGGAAAAACGACTGCTGGTGCATCACACTATTTAGCATGACCAAGCTGTTCTCTTAAAAAAACATAAATCTGTTTTTCAGATTCGACTCTTGTGCAGCGTCCAGAACTTCCGAAACAGTGTGCAGGTGTATTCTGAACAAATTCAGAATGCAGTAGTGGAAGCATTAAATAGCCCGCGAGGACTTTATGTGCAGGAGGGGCTACATAACACTTGGGCCGCTGTTCTGAGAGTTGGAAACGACGTTAAAAGTGTAGCGAATCGAGAATACATATACGATGTGTATACCCGTGTACTTCGAATCGTACTTTCTGATGGTAAAGAAAATCACACTGTTTACCACTATCAGTTATTTTCACAAATTCGAGTCATGTAATTGAAATTAAATTTCTGTGTGTAATAGTGCTTGCTAATTCTCGTGGCAAACATTTGTCCTAACGTAAGGGGTGTTTTTGAACGCGTTGGTGATGTACAGAGTTCCTGTGGTCGTGTAGAAGCGTAGTATAATAAACAGATGCTAATGGAACAAAATTAAACTGAACGAAATAAATGATGTTTTCCAAACCTTTAACGAAAACCAATTCACCGTATTATACAATGTACCCTATAAAACCACAACATATGTGTAATATGATCATTTTAACTTAAGTTATTGTTAACCTCCCCTGCACCCCCCCTGCCCCCCAAAATAGTTCATATCGCACACACACCTGGCTGTAACAGCTGTTAAGATAAAAAACTTACCTGAAAACTACATTTCCATTCATACTCTGCAAATCACTGTGGAGTTCATGAACTATGATTTAGAGAGTACATTAGTAATGCATACAGTGGACTTAGTTCATTGATTGAGTTTAGTACTGCCATGAACTGTCGTCTCAGTACAGCCATTATTCTACACACACAATCCTGGTCAGACTTCACCATTACAGTCTCTTCCATTGTCCTGCAAAGTCTTTCTACATGTCATGCAGTTTAATTGGCTATTTTTAAAAGGAATCCATCTTTTCACGTGAGACCTTGCTCACCATTTGATGCTGTTAGAGCCTGGATCTATTAACAAGAGTGTTTCTGGTTTCCATTGCGACACCAGTCAAGTCAACCAGTCCATGTCACCCTCCATCTCGAATTTCAATGAAACTTGGCTCTGCCATGCACTTTGTGTGCTTTGGAGAATATTGATTTAGATTTTTCCCATACAGAGATAACTAGGCCTAACCATACCAGATTGTAGTATTTCCTCTCTTTCCATTTTCATTTGCTGACATTTTAAAGTGTGGAAATTTTGACATTTTTAGTTCTACGTGTAGTGATGCGAAATTACTCTTGTAAATGTTTTGAGAATAAATTAAAGATTTTTCAGTCTATGTGAAATTTCTTGGTTGTGTGTTCTATAAAGTATAAGGATTGTAAACAAAATTACCTAATACTTGTAAATAAACCGACCAAGGCAGGAAAAATAATATACATATACTTACGTTGTTGTATTTTACTATGTGAAAAACATTGTTCAGCATTATACTGTACGTCACATAAAGGGAAAGGTTTAACTCCCAAAAATCTTTTTTCCAAAATAGCCCTCAAAGCATGTGCTGTCATGTGAGAAAATAAAATTAATGGTGGTGTTCTTTTATGGTATTGTTGCTACTATACCAGTTCTGAAAATTTTAGGGCACTTTGTTTGTCTCACAGACTCAGTTATTGCTGAGATAATACTAGAAGTAATTTTTTAAAACATTTTTGATGTCAGTGTTGTTATACATCTCTGCACTCCATTTGTCATCATCTTATTTACACTTGAAAAGACACCATTCATTGTAGAGTACATTGTGCTTGATTAATATTTCCTTATGTTCCATTTGTAATGTCACAAGGGGGGAAAAGCTCTCCTGTTGGCTGGCTGGATGCCCTTCCTGCCGCCGCCCCAAACCCCCCGGGATGGAGTTAGTGTACCCCAGCTCTCTGCGTCTAGTGTAAGTCATGGAATAGTGCGAACGTCTTCACATGTGTGCGTGTCGTGTAACTTGAGGCGGAACGTGGGGACCAGCCCGGTATGGACCTAGTGGGATGTGGAAAACTGCCTAAAAACCACATCCAGGTTGGGCGGCATACTGGCCCTCCTCGGTAAACCGCCGGGCAGATTCGATCCAGGGCCGGTGCGCCTAGTCCAGGAAGCAGCGCATTAGGGCTCTCGGCTACGCTGGTGTGTGGTGGGGGTAGAAGCCTTTGCTAAATACAAAAAGATGTATATGAGAAGAATATCTTGAAAGTGTGTACAATGTAGAAGAGCTGCCACAACAGATAAAGGAGGTAGAGGAGGTTAATGTGCAAGAAAGAGATGATCCAGTAGTATGGTCAGAGTATGATCTATCGTTGAATGATTTGATTTGAAATGTGTCATACAGAGTGCATGGAAAGCCTTAAGAATCATTGAATTTAGTGAAGTGTGTATGAAGTGGGTTATTTCATCTGGGAGTGTATGAAATTAACCAGAAAACCAATGGCATCACATTACTGAGGAAGAAACAAATGAATAAATGTGAAAACTGTTGTTCAGTCAGCCTAATGCTAAATGCTTAAAAACTGACAAGAATGATAGAGGATTGTAATGAAAATTGGTGTTTCACTGGGTGAAGATTAGTTGTGTCTGAGAAATTACTAGGAAATCAGCTGTGACCTAGCATTTAGTAATGAAGGAAAAAATTGGGGTTAGCTCTTATAGTGTCAGCAGCTCTTGTGTAGCATGCTGATTTTGGCAGTTCATAGATGCTGATTATAGCAAATCAGTTGATAGTACACATAGGCAGTGAGAATCTTGAATGTAATGATTTATTTAGGCAGGAGATATGAACTGATTACATTTGTTTTTGATAGGGAGAGCACCATAACTTTCAATAATCTGGTAACTACAACTTTTAAGGTTGCTTACTGATTGTCACCTTTCTTTGATGACTGGAAAGAGCTGGATGTGCTGATAGACTAGTCTGTAGTGAAGCCAGAGGCCTAAGTTATGTTGGAATGTAAGAGTTTGGTTCTGAGATGACAAAGCTAACAAACGTGAATGGGAAAAAGTTATATGTGCTGACATACTGATCTGAAGCATAGCCCAGGGCCTAGTTTAGATTGGAATGGGATAAGTTATTTGTGAGTTGATGAAACTAATAAATCTAACAAGAAAATATGATTGCCGTAATAGACTGATGTGTAGCATAGCCTGACATATATGTTCGTCATTGCAATAACATACTTGGATGTCTCATTTCTGATTTTACTGAAAATTCCAATGATATTTTTAAATCTAACCTAACAGAAAAACATTCCAACAAACTTTAATTTCAGACTATAGACAATTACAAACAAGAATGTCCTTGGCTGCTGTATGCTTTGTCACGTTGACTTCCTGTGGTTCATCACACATTCCGTTACCAACAGTACCTTGCAACAGAAAAGTTGCTGACACCATATAAACACCTTTACCGAAGAATGAATAGAATTAAAGATAATCTTCATGGCATTTGTGCATTTAAAGAAAGTCAATGTATGGTGGAACAACCTGTTTTAAGTGGGTATACAGTACATAGACAGTTGAGAAACTATGGTTTGTAGATAAACTACAATGAGAAGTGGGGAATTTGTTTCAAATGGGGGGGGGGGGGGCGGAGACAATAAATAAACTACAACAAATAAGAGAGACTTCAGGAATTGTGGATGCTTGTAGCCATTAGTTGTGCAAGTATTATTGTACCAGGTGCAGAAAGATAATCCCGAATGTTTCATCAGTAACACCCATATCTGTTCCTTCCTCTCCTGAGTAACTCTTATGAGCCCCACTGTAACACATTTCACTGAATGCTTCATGCAGATCTTAGTGTACTTCGCAAAGAGTGATACATTCATCACACAACCATGAGAACCATTCCCAGAGATATACTCGATGCCATCATCAAATGTTTGATATAGGTTGCAAACCAAACTGTCACCTGCATCACAACTGGTGTTACATTATTCTATTAAACAAGGTTGTCTTTTATTTGGAAGGAACAAGGTGCAATTCCTTATCCAGTCACCCAGATTTAGGTTTTCTGTACTATCCGTAAATCACCCAAGAAATGCGTTCGGGAGAACAGCGGTTCAATCCTGCGTCTGGCGATGCTGATTTAGGTTTTCCATGATTTCCCTAAATCGCTTCAGGCAAATGCCTGGAAGGTTCCTTCGACAGGGCACAGCTGACTTCCTTCCCCATCCTTCCCTAATCCGATGGGACCAATGACCTTGCTGTTTGGTCTCTCCCACCAAATCAACCCAACTCACCCAAGAAAATGTCAGGATTGTCCTTTGGAAAATGACATTGTTGATTTTCTTCCCCAATCTGTGTTCCATTTCTGATGATCTCATTATCAACAGGACATTAAACCTTAATCTTTTTTTTATATTTTACTAAGATTTTTTCTAAGGATTCTAAACTACAGGTGACATCTCTGAGCAATGCATTTGGCTTAAAATTGCTAGCTATCCAGTGCTCATCGGCCAAAGCGCGCTGACATTTACCTTCTGTAAGGATGTGGAAGGTTTAATTGTAATCCAGTCATTTGCTCTTGCCCTAACATGCAGACTGAAGGAAACTACAAATATTTTTGGGTTAAGAAAGACTCGCTGAAAATCAAAAGAAAAAACAAAAGAAAGAAAAAACTTACTAGTTTTTCAGAGTAATCGTTTTTGAACTAGAGAGGAAAAAAAATGCTCACAGAGGCATGTCTATCTCCTTACATAGTGTCATATGGACAAACGGTGCCAGTGTTGCCTTTCAGCAGGTTAAATAGATTATTGTGGGAATTGTGTTGAGATCAGTAGAGGAAGAGGGATTGGCAGTGGGTGGCTAACAGCTCAGAAGGGGGCAGCTGGCTTGCCAGCTAGAAGGGGGGATGCACAGTTGTCAGAGCCGTTGTGGAGCAGTGCATGCTGAAGGTAGTGTGAAGTTGGAGGTATGAGAGATTGAAGCCACAATGATTACTCGACCGAAAGATGTTTTGCAAGGATAGCTCCCATCTGTGTAGTTCAGAGAATCTGGTGTTGCAGGGAAGTTTCCAGGTGACCTCTGTTGTGAAGCAGCCTTTGAAATTGAGCATGTTATGCTCATCTGCTTGTTGTGATCAACTTTGTTCTTGGCAATAGGATGGCAGTAGCCATTCATTCCAGTGGACAGCTAGTTGGTAGTCATAATGACATAGAAAGTTGTGCAGTGTTTGCAGCAGAGTTGGTGTATGACATGGCTGCTCTCACAGGTGGTCCGGTCTTTGATGGGGTAGAATAAGCCTGTGACAGGACTGGAGTAGGAAGCACTGGATGGGTGGTTTGGGTAGGTCTTCCCTCTGGGTCTTCCACAGGGATACAATCCCTGCGGGTGCAGTGTAGGGATGGACTAGGATGTTGTTTGGGTTGGGTGGGCAATGTAAAACCACCTTAGGAGGCATGGGAAGGATCTCAGATAGGGTGTTCCTCATTTCAGGGCATGGTAGATAACAAAAGTGCCAACAAAGGATATGGTTCAGTTGTTTCAGTTCAGTGTGATATTGGAGAGGGGGGGGTTCAGGGAGGAAAACATTTTATCGTGCATTTATTCAATGTGAAGTTTTGATGTTGTTGACTAAAGCAGTTCCTGTTTTAGACCAGTTCTAGTTAATCAATGTCTTGTATCTCTTTAATATTTGCCATGCACCTGGCACCTGGTTTCTCAGGGACAGACTGAAAATAAAAGTTTGACAAGTATTAATCTTCTACATTGATAAATCATGAAACCCAATGCTACAACCAGTGTTGTTTGCCAGTACACTAGTCTTTGTTGTAACTTTGGCAGTCTGTAGTTGTCCTCTTCATAATTCCCTTCTACACCAGCCTTTGTATCCCATGCATAGACCTAACCATTTTGGAGCATTGTGGTATCATGTCACATATTCTTTTCTTGTGCGCTCTTCTTGCACTTTTTTCCTCTGTCTTCTCCCTTTTTTTATACTCTTTTGTCTTCATTTTGTATACTTTTTTAGTGTAAATTTTAGCGCAATTTATTCCTTCTTGTCACTACAAACTTTTTCATTTTTTGACCTGTTTTTCGGCTTAACCTTAGTTCCTCTTGAATCATATTATAGAAATCATATCCTTAAGAAATGAGGATTCTTCTGATTACAATAGTGTTTCCAACTGTATTGAAATCTTGCATTGATTTGAGAAGATGCCTTTTGAAACATTTGATGATTTTCTTATACATATAAAAATGGAGTAGTTCGAGGGCACCCATTCAGTGGTTGTATGGGGGGGGGGGGAGGTTGAACTTTTGGTAGGGAGTATTTTTAACTATTTGGATGATGAGTGGTGATTTTTTTTTTAAAGACACCATGAAAATGTTCCAGTTCCAACCCTGTTAAAATTGACTTTTAAATCACTTTCTTGAAAGACAAACACGTGACTACACTATATTTTTCCTTGTCCTGAGAGCTGGGGGAGGGGGTGGGTGCACCCTTTGGCTCCAGATGTGGAAGCTGTTGAAGCAGTTACACTCGTTTATAAAAATGGAGGGATCTGCTGCAATGTATAGCGTAAGTAAAATGTAAAAGGCCTTGTATATAAAGTAAGAGAATTTACTTTATATACATGGTATTTTACATTTTTCTTACACTGCAGGAAAATCCTGAATATTCTGTTATATCATAGGACAGATGGGTGAAATATGAACAAAAAATGGTTGCTGCCATCTGACAATGGACTCAGGCCTGAAACTAGTTATGATGACATAAGTCATTCATTAAAAGAGTTTTGCTGATTGCAGTTTTTTACTAGTGATCTCTGAGAAATCTCATTTCTGCAACCTGAGTTATAAACTCTTGTTTATAAATGACCCATGACTCACTTCCATACAGTAACGGAAGAAGCAGCCAAGGCCTATAGAATTTCAACTGTTTCTCTTCCCATGTTTTGTTTTTCAGGCTTCTATTTAATATCACAGATGTGTCTGAGAAATTTGCTAGTTTCTTTTCTGTATCTTACTTATCTTAATTTTATTATGTGTAATACTATACGGAGGGTGACGGAGTCCAGCAAGACAACAAGCTGAACTGAAGTCAATAAACAGATAAACTAACCAAGAAGCTCAGTTTGGAATTGTGTACATTTTCAAAAGTCTCTCTTATGAATTATTGTTTTGAGAAATGAAAACTAAGCAGTAAGAACTCAGGGTAAAGTAGGTAACTGCACATCTTGCAGTTGCCTTTTTAAAAATATAGGAATTCTTACACTGGCTTCCCAGTGTATTTACTCTATAATGGCATTTGTTGCTAATTATGAACAACAGTACAGATCCACAATAAAATATACTGTTTAGTGTCCTCACCTACAAATCACCCACAGTAAAATATAGAAAAATAATTTCCATATAGGTTTTTTTTTCCCAGACTGAGGTTCTTGATTCTAGTAGAAAGAGTCTTCAATTAGTTCCTGTCATACATAAAACAAGAACCTATGAATCCATGTAAAATGAAATAAAAATATACATTTGTAGTGACTGACTTTAAAATGTCATATTATATACATCCAAGGAGTGAGCATTTTTGTTAGTATTGAGTCAAGTATCAATTTTCATTGCAAGCAACATAGATAACTGTTTTTATATGATAAATATTAATGTCACCATGAAGATATTAAGGTATCAATATGTGACAATCATTAGCTATATAATATAAGTGAGGAAGCAGCACCTTTCTTCAAAGTAGAGCTTTCCTGTTAGTTTTATTGTGTTATGTGTAATCTGAGAAACTCCAAATAACTTAGGCAGTATTACCAAAAAATTGCATTTTTTTCTGTTCTGTAGTGTCTGAGATTTTGTTCCCACTGTACCTTTTGTTACATAGTTACATGTTATCACCCTTTCCAAACCTTTACTCCATGTACTGTCTTACATTTTCTTTCTAGTACTATGAGAGTATTCACTGATCCAAAACATTTAAGCTTTGTTGCCATATTTCTGTTGTTGTACACTTGTACCAAGTCTGTTTTCCAAAGATACACAGTTGTCTATCTTTATTATCCCTTTTTCTCTGCAGCATATGACTTGAATGTGTATTATAGCTGCCTATTCTTTGTGGTTGGAGGAGCTCTTGGCTTTACTATTGGACTATCATGGAGGAGGACACCACAATCTTCTCAGAGGATGAAGGCAATAGGCTGCAGTTATTATGGGGGAATAGATGTAAGTTTTTTTTTTAATATTCTGTATTTACTAACTTAATTTTTTTGAGTGCAATGTCTGTGTAAAACTTAATGTAAACAGCTTTATTCACTTTTGGGCATTTTTATGGGACCAGTACCATCCACTAAATAATTAGGTAAATGACAATAAAAATAAAAAGTGCAACAGTTGTGTAAATGACAGTATTAATTTTTAGAAAAATATTGTTACAGATGGATGCTGAAAATTATGTGGACCGATAAGATAAGAAATGAAAAGATTCTGCACAGAATTGACTAGAAATGTAATATATGTTGTTTTTTTTAATTTATTTTTTACCTGTGGACTCTAACTGACAATTTCAATTGGAGACTATCAGGTGCCTCATTCAATTTTATAAGCAGACCGACCCAGACATGTAAAATAAATGTGCGATATAAAAGGATCACATTTACAGGCACATATATAATCTATATATGCATGTTAAATATTCTCTACCATAATCTAACAACTGACATTCTCTGTGAGACATATATTTAAGTATTTCAGTTTAAAATAACTACTTTTTTATTTTCATTTATTTGTTGTGAATTTTGGCATGAAGGCCATTCAGCCACCTCTCATTGTTTTGGAGATTTGCAGAGTAGTACAATTGGTTGATTTGACATGGAATGATCCTATGGGGAAAAAAGGTAAATTAGTGACATGCTATGGCTTGCACACACGTTATTCAACTGTTAAACGTCATTACAGGTATTTGGATGTAGGTTATGACATGTTCGATATGCCTGCGATCATTGGCGATGACGTGGTACAGACGAATAGCAAAATTCTGCATGACCTGATGAAGTGTCAAAACATCGATGCTGTCAATGATCTCTTGAATGGCTGTTTTCTGCTCAGCAATGGTTTTCAGGTTATTGCTGTACATTTGTCTTTCATATAGCCCCACAAAAAGGACTCGCATGTGGTCATATCCGGAGAATATGGCGGCCAATCGAGGTCCATGACAGTGGCCTCTGGGTACCCCAGAGCCAGAATGCGCTCCCCAAAGTGCTCCTCCAGGACATCAAACACTCTCTTGGTTTGATGGGGTTGAGCTCCATTTTTCATGAACCACATCTTGTCGAAATCAGGGTCACGTTGAACAATGGGGGTGAAGTTATCTTCCAAAATCTTCACGTACTGTTTGATAGTCTCCGTGCCATCAAGGATTAACGCACTGATTATTCCATGACTGGACATTGCACCCCACACCCGTCGAGGGTGAAGAGACTTCCCAATTGCGAAATGCGGATTCACAGTCCCCTAAATGTGCCAATTTTGCTTATTGATGAACCCAGACAAATGAAAGTGAGCTTTATCGCTAAACCAAACCATACAGTGCATACTAATTCCCATTGTGTCCCATGGGCAACCATGCAGTTTTAATGTCCTAACACAAACTGTTCAGAAGTTATGACAGTTTTATTTCATATAGTTGAATAATTCTCAACCTATATATGTGCGTATATCACCACCAATTTGTAGCTTTTAGCACCATAGTTCCCATGTCTGTTGTGTAAACAGGAAACTGGATAGGGCTTTATGTTGTTCCCTTTGGAAGTCCAACAGTGTCATGCCTTAGGCCTACAGTTTTATTTGTTTCACATAAGTAGACAGATGTTCTAGTGAAAAATATGCTGATACCATAAAGAAAATTTTACGGTTGTCCTATCTCTCTAATTCTTTGCTGTAATAAGGAAATGATAACAAGTCAAGTAGGAAGAAAAGAGTCCTGCTGTTAGATATCGGTCATGGGAGGGGTGTTTGCCAAATGCTGCTGGAAAAGCTATGCCTAGAATACCAGGTCACAAGTATTGTGAAAACCAATACCCAGCTTAGTCAATTGACGGAGAATATAGGAGCATTGTGCAGAGATTTTGATGAAGAGGATCAGGCACTCATAGTAGGAGGAACAGGAAACAGCCTGCCTAGCTACTGAGAAGTGTTAAAGGCGACCTGGATGAAATAGCAACAGCAGCAGAAATGCATGTGGTGTTTTTGGAGATTTTACAGTGCCTTGACCAGTCCTAGGTTAATACGGCTGTCAACCATCTAAACAGAGAGCTGAGTGGATTGCGATTGATTGAAAGATGAGATTCGTTTGAGGGTTGACTGAAAAGTAATGCCTCTACCTTCATAACTCTTCAAAAATTGGCAGCATTAGTATGTGGCAGGTACTGACTTTTTCTGTAGCCTCTTCTCTACAGCTTCAGTTGGCGGGAAGCCTTAGCATTGAATGGTTGTGTTGTTACAGTGTAAAGTATGGAGCCCTGCATAGACGGTTGGTCAATGCGATTTAAGCAATGTGCCGTCATTGAATTTTTGACAGCAGATGATGTCACTCCAAAGGAGATTCATCAGAGAATGAAAGCAGTTTATGGTGATTGTGTTGATGTGAGTACTGTGCATCATTGGGGGAGTAAGTTTAAAGATGCTGAGGTGGGAACATCTGACCTGCATGACAAACAAAGAGTTGGACATCCTGTGACAGCAACCACTGAGTTTCACAAGCAAAATGTTGATAAATTGATTCAGGATTATCGCTGTATCACTCAGAGAGAAATTGCAAGCACAATTGGCATTTCACAAGAACATGTGGGTCACATTATTGCTTTGCTTGGGCTATTGGAAGATCTATGCACGATGGGTACTCCGGATGCTGACTCCTGAAATGAAAGCGCACAGACTTGAAATTTGCCAGGAACTCCTTTTGCATTATGAGAATGAAGGTGACTCCTTTCTCCATTCAATTGTGACAGGAGATGAGGACATCATTATGCTTCTGATGAAGATGTTGAGAGAACTGTGAGATTGTGGTTGCGGGAACAGAATTTCGACTTCTTCCGTGACAACTACAGAAAACTTGTTAATCATTGGCAGAAATGTATCCAATTGGCTGGTGATTATATGGAAAAGTGAATATTGGTAATCGAAGATCGCATTCTAAGGATTATTTCTGTGTTTGATTTATTAAAATATTCCCATCCAAACCCAATTAAGGCATTACTTTTTATTCAGTCCTCATATATGCCTTGAAGATGTGAAAAATTTTGCAATGATAGATGGTGTGTGCTTCTTTGGATACTGTGTAACTACAGGGCTGGAGAAGTTAAATATTGGACTATAGATTTTTGTGTGGAGTTAACATGGAAAAAGGAGCACCAAGTCAAAAATAATGAAACAAAGAATTTTTTTGTGTAGATCATAACCTAAAAGCATGTGCTCAAATGTTGTTACTGTAGAACACTTTTCTGGTAATTGTAACAGTCTACAGACCCTCTGTAGGAGCCTTTCAGCTATTTATGAGAGATGTAGAAGCATTATTGAGTTACACGTCAGGAAAGAAGAATCAGTTAGTAGGTTTTGGAGATTCCCGTATAGATTTCTTAAAAGATACGAATAGGATAAGTGAACTGAAAACATTATTTAGGTGTTTCAGAGTAACTTCAACAGTGAATTGTCCAATTTGTATGCAGCAAGATAGTAGGACCCTGATTGATAACACTTTCGAAGACAGTGCTCAGGCTGAAGCAATTATTGTGTACGAAATTGTTAATGGATTATCTGATCATGAAGCACAATTAATGGAAATAAACAATATAGCACCTTGCAGCCCTGAGGCAGGTTCATGCAAATCAGTGGGTCTTGTTATTGTGTACAGGATTCAGTATTTTAGGAGCAAGTGGTATGGAATATGATTTATATACAAAGGTTGCCAAGAGAATAATGCACTGCATTTTTTTTCTTAGCTGAAAACAATGCTATGAGTGCGAAATGTTACATGTGTATTATTTGAAGTCTATTGAATGAGGGTGCCAAGTATCTGTATCTTCCGACAGATAGGACAATTTGAAAATGGCATCTGTTGGTGATGTATGTTACAAGCAATGTGCCGTCATTGAATTTCTCACTGCAGGGAGGAAAAAAACAACTGTGGGAAATATTCACAAACACTTGTGCGAAGTCTATGGAGCACCTGCTGTCAACAAAAGTAGAGTTAGTCGCTGGGCTTGGAATGGAGGTTGAGGTCATGAGAAGGTAGTTTGGTGGAGCTCCATGACTTGCAGCGGTTGGGGAGACCATCCACGGCTGTCACATCTGGCATGCTGCAGCGAGCTTCCACTTGTTTGGGCCATTAAAGGATGCCATTCATGGAAGACATTTTGAGGATGATGAGGAGGTGATTCACAAAGTGAAGCAATGGCTCTGCCACCAGGACAAGGATTGGTACCGCCCGTGCTGGAGGAAAGCGATAGAACAGGATGGAGATTGCGTGGAAAAATAGGGTGTGTGGATAAAGCACCATTCCTTCATGTGTGTATTTCTCATTATGTTCAATAAAGAACTGTTGAAGAAAAAAATGCGGTGCATTACTTTCTGGGCAACCCACATAGTAAGAGATGCTAATGTCGTATTTTCATAATGTGTCAATATTTGAAAGTTGCTTTCCTAAAAAGTTCCAGAAAACCTGTTAAAAGTAATTTATGTATAACTAATGGAATTAATCCTCGTGTAAGCTGAGCTGCTACTTTTCAATCAAGCAGGTCCTCAGTTTGCCTCCCAAGAGCTGAGTGCATCCCACTTGCCAACAGTGCTCGGCAGACCGGATGGTCACCCATCCAAGTGCTAGCCAGCCTGACAGCGCTTAACTTCGGTGATCTGATGGGAACCGGTGTCACCACTGCGGCAATGCCATTGACAATTGTTTTCTAAATGTAGCAGCAGAAACAAGATTAAATGGTTCAGCTGAAGAAGCTAGAGAATGCATTAAAAAGGTCATTCCACAAAAACTATCAGCAGCTAAAAGGAGCACCAACACCCTACACTGAAATTAATAGAAAAAAATCAAAGCTTTATACACAACATGCTTGAACAAACAGTTGCAAAAAGCTGTGCTGAATAATTTAAACAATATTGCAAGGCTAGGGAATGTTAGGGTCTGGGGAGAAATCACAAAGGGTGCCGTAGAAGGTTTAATTTTTCTTCCACTCCCTTATGTATGTGAATATCCTTCCACACAACATCCAGCAAGTGGGATTGGTACTTTTTACAGATGGTATTTGAGTTATAATAAATCCCATAAGAGAGAAAGCAACAGAAGTGGCCCTAATGATGGTTCTCTGAAAATGGACTCTCCTTAAATTTTGAGAAAACACACTGTATTCAGTTCTGTGCAAGTCATACCAACAACTGATGTAGCACATGAACAGAAGCCAATGGATAGGGTAGAGTGCTCCAATTTTTTGTGTGTACATATTGATGAAAACTTGAACTGGAAAAATCATATTACAGAGCTTTTCAAGCACCTAAGTTCAGCTAGTTTTGCCTTTTGTGTAGTTGCTAGTCTTGGAAATAAATGAATTAACTTACCAACATATTTTTCATAATTTTACTCACAAGGAGAGGATGCCTACTCATTATCTCCGAATTCATCCAAATTCATGATATATGTAGGGCATGGTGAGACTTGAAAGTGTTCTAAGTGGGAACTTCAGGTGGCCAAGCATTTAGGAAATAAAAGGAATTTTGTATGGATCTATCACCATGTGCACCTTATCAATTGTCCCTGTGACAATGTGGTTATGAAGCAGTGTGTGGCTCAGGGGTAAGAGAATGGTTTCGTATTGAAAGTGTCACGGGTTCGATTCCGCCCATCGGCAAATATTTTTGTGCTCCTTCTTCAAAATCCGGTAAGCTGATAACAGACTTCTACAAAAAATATTTAACTCATGTGATGAAGCCCTTTGTGCAAGAGAATAAATATCTTCTGTTGATTGACTCAGGGGGAGGACAAACAAATCCACATATATGCGACAAACTGTTCCAAGATGAAGATGGATTACCAATGTGCAGTATCAAAATAATTACCCCCAAATGTATGCCGCTAGTGCAACCCTGCAATGTATATTTTTATCGTCAGGTAAAAAATCTAATAAAAAAATGTCAAAACACCACTTACCTCATCGAGAAAGAAGAAGAAATCACTTCCCAAGAAGCTTGCATCAAACTACATTCCAATATACATCATTAGCTATCCTCGCAAGTATTCAGCGACATGCTGCATTACGCGTGGTTCGCTGCTGGGCTATGCGATGAAAGAAGCTGTTTTCATAATGTCAATCAAGTTTGTTTTTCTGTGGAGACATTAAAAAAACCATGTCACTGCAAAAATGCGGCATTTATAATGTGCACAAGATGCGGTCAGAATTATTGCTTCCCGTTTCTTTGATGAATATCGCCCCGGTACAAGTAATTAATCAATTGCAAAAGAATGGAAGTATTGATTTACATACACAATGTTCCTGTGTACACATTAACTGCAATCCCCTTTTAAATGCCTGCAGTCCTGCATTACATCCTATGACTATACCTTTTGTGCTTACATACATTAATAAAATTACCTATTTGATGTTGCAGTTAATTGTGATGTCAGCCTGCGACCCTTTTATTGCAAATCCAATCTCTTACTGCTGAGCCAAATACTGCTTCCTAAACAAACTGTCACAGGGACAATTGATAAGGTGCTCATGGTGATAGATCTAAATCAAAATTCCTTTTATTTCCTAAATGCTTGGCCATATGGAGTTTCCACTTGGTGCACTTTCTTGTCTCACCACGCCCTACATGTACCATAAATTTGGATGAATTTGGTGATGACAAGTAGGCGTCCTCTCCTTGTCAGTACGTCTTATGGAATATTTTTGTTAAAAAGAAAGTATTGATTGCATAAAAGCGAGCAATAAGAACAAAATGTGATGTTCACCCATAGTTGTCATGTAGGTACCTCTTCAAAAGGTTAGGCATTTTAACTGCACCATCAAAATGCATATATTCACTAATGAAATTTGTAATAAAAATCCATCACAATTTGAGAAGAACAGTTATGTCCATATATACAATACTAGAGGGAAAAATTACCTTTATTACCCACTGTTAAAACTGTCAGTAGCTCAGAAGGGAGTTCACTTACGCTGCAACAAAAATGTTTTAGGATGGAGAACTCCTATTCCATGGACGAATTTCTATTTAAAAACTGATATCCTGTAATATAAAAGGAAAAAAGGCCTGGTTTTTAAGTCTAAATGCATGAGTAAGACTGAAAATAATGCATTCGTTAATGTTAACACTGATCATTTGTATATATATCGTGTAAACAGACTCATTCCACATCATTTCAATAAAAGCCTCTTTCAAATGATCTATGAACATGTAACTAGCTAACTACTGCAAATAGGACTCATCATCTTTGAAAAATGATATTGTAGAAAAGTGATATTAAGGTACAAATGTCAGGCAAACAGCAGCTATGTAAAATGACTGAAGAGGCAGCAACTTTTTTCAAAGTGGCAGCTTCCCTTCAGATTTTCTTGATCAAATTTGACTGTCATAAGTATGAATAGCATTAAGGAGTATAATGATAGTTTGGGTTAATGCAACATACAAATTAAGTTTTTGTGATTTTCTTGTCTTTTCTTCATATATTCCTGGACGCATTCCACATTAATGAAGGTTTTCCGCCTTGATGGGATCTAAGGAACACCTTGAGTGCATGTACAAATGACTGAACACTGCCACTGTGAACCTTTGCTGACCTCCATAGATGCTGAATGAAATTACAATGAAATCCAGACCAATAGCTGCTTACTGGCGTTGGTAAATATCAACAGGGACAGTTGAAAATGTGTGCCCCAACTGGGACTCGAACGTGGGATCACCTGCTTACATGGTAGACGCTCTATCTGACTGAGCCATCGAGGACACAGAGGGTGGTGCGACTGCAGGGACTTGTCTCTGGCATGCTCCCCATGAGACCCACATTTCCAACTTACTGTCCACATGCTATATTTGTAGTGCCCCTGCCCACTATACTCATTACTCGCGGCAGTCAGTCTACTAATTCCTGTAAGAGTTTGAACAATGCCCAAAAGAATAGATACCGTTGGTGATCTTGCAGCTCTCGAAGAATGAACTTACAATGAAATCCAGACCATTAGCTGCATACAGGCGGTGGATATCACTGTAATTTCATTCTTCAAGAGCTGTAAGATCATCAATGGTATCTGTTCTTTCGGACTGTATGAAAGAACAGATACCATCTTCATATATTCATATCCATAGATGCTTGTTGAACTGTGTAAGGTTTTGCAGAAGCCATTGTGGATAGCTAGATCAACTTCATGGAGAGGTGTTGTGCACCTTATGCTGGTATGTGAGAGCATCTCACTTTGCACTGTGTGCTTTGTTTTTGGCCAGTAGAATATCACCAGCTACTGCCCACAGTTGGTTGCCAATATGCCCAATATTCACATTACTGTGCCACAGGTTTCAGTGGTGTTATGGTGCCTTTTAGAGCACACATTATCCCCATAGCTCATATTATTTCCTGGATCTCAAAAATGCATTAATATGTGGATATGAATGTGCTAATATATTATTATCTCAGATAATGCATAATGCTTCAGTGAGAAATAGGCTTTGTAATCCGTACTGAGTGTCGATCAGTTACTTAGCAGTTCTCTGGGTAGAAACGTATTGGTGGATGCATATCTTTACATAGCCATTTCTGGTTGTTTATTTTGATGGTTGATTTACTCTTTTATTGTGCATTTCATCTGTTGTTTGTTACTACAACTATAGAGGTTTCTCCAGCAAGGTTTGACTTTTAGAAGAAAGTTCTTTCTTTTACTGTAAGTGTTACAAAATTTGTTAATGTGAGTGAAAAGTCATAGGCCTAACAATTTTGTTTGATTTCTTGTGTTATTGCATTTTATGTATTGTTCCCAGGCTGTTCAGCTGCTTGATGATGTGCCTATCCCATCTGTAAAGAAACCTGATGAACTTTTGATACAAGTGAAGGCAGCTTCTTTAGATCCTGTTGATATTCTTATATGTTCTGGCTATGGAAGAGTGCTGCGTAGACTACTCCACAGGTATAATAGTGTAAGTGAAGTGCTTCAGTGTATTTATTTTAGAATGCGGGTCCAAAATGTGATAGAACTCCTTTTTGCTTTTACATTGAATATACTGCAAGACTGGCCTCTTTTGTACCTCAGGTTTGATCGAGAATCTCTCGTTACATGCCTGGAAAAGAACACAGATCATTTTAAGCTACTAATAGCAGATAAACAGCAGCTCTATAGTACAGCTAAGAAGTAAGTTCATTGCTACCCAGTTGGCAGGCAATTGTTTTAATGGAGAAACTGAAACCAAAAAAGTGAAAAAAAAAAAAACTGATGTGACACCTCACGGAGCTCAACATTCATTTTCTGCATACAGGCTTGGCAACCCCAGGTTCCAAGAGCTGGGGATTAACCATGACCAGTCTTCTGTAACTATAAGCTCTGGAGATGCTTCTGCAACCACTGTGTGGTGTGGTAGTGGAAGGTTGTGTGTGACAGAGAACGGGGATTTGGCTTCACCACCTGGATCACACCGCTTGGATCACAGAGTTGGTAGAAACCTGAGGGGTCTATGTTCCGCGTACCAATGAGATGCATGGCTGTTGAGGTAGAACAGTCATTAGCAAGCGACCTTTGGGGAACCTGATTCACCGTACCACAGTTATAAAAGCCTTACCTAGGGAGGGTGGATGAGTGATTTCCTAGCAACTCACAATATCAAAATGGCTCACAATAACAATAAGCTTCAAACTCTCAGCAGAAGGGGTGATCCACTGGAGAGTTTACCTATCCACTCCATAAAGAGATCATGGGTGGACAGCTCACGTGACACATCTATGTCAGTGTTTAACACCATTAATAGAAAAATATCAGTATGTAACAATGTATTCATTGTTGTCAAGTGGGACGAGGGCATATTCAAAAGAATATCCCCATTCTATGTAAAAGAAAGTGTGGAGGCAATTGTTGGAACTCCTGTATTACAAGGTTATAGAATGGTATACTGCTGATAGAGACAATTATGTTCAGTGAAGCACCCAAGTTACTGTAAAGCAAAACACTTGGAGATTATCCTATAATTATTGAAATGACAACACCCCCAATTACAGCTGAACTGTCATATCGCTGGCCGTTGTGGCTGAGCGGTTCTAGGCGCTTCGGTGTGGAACTGCGCGACCACTACAGTCGCAGGTTCAAATCCTGCCTCAGGCATGGATGTGTGTGATGTCCTTAGGTTAGTTAGGTTTAAGTAGTTCTGAGTCTAGGGGACTGATGGCCTGAGAAGTTAAGTCCCATAGTGCTCAGAGCCATTTTAACCATTTGAACTGTCATATCAAGTAGTAAACTTATGTATCTGGTCCCTAATGAACTTTTAGTGGAATGGCAAAGTGAATGTATACTCAAGGTGAGAAATATGTTGAAACAGGTGGATGATGAATTAGGGGAAAAATTGATGGTTCCATACAAACATAATAATGTATATGCACAGTTCATCCACTCAAGAATCGAGTATCTCGATAATTTTTTCCTATTACCAGCATTGGTAGTGGCAAGATTTCAGTCCTGGGGATTGCAAGACTTTCGAGAATGTTTTAATTTCAAGGTTGAAGTCTGATAAAAAATGACAAAATAAATATTTGTTTTGTATGAAATAAATTACAAATTAACATTTTTATGATTTTTTTTTTCCTCTTTTCATGTGCTGTGAAACCTTTTTTCTTGTCAAATTTCATGATTGCAAGTCAAAGGGAAGTATCCTTCCAGGTTTTAATGAATGAGTTTTCAAGTATCAAAATATGTGACAGAAATGCCTGTATCTGATATAAATTTCGATTTGATACACCTACCCATTGCTGAGAAAAGGGGATCATAATAGATGGATGGACAGACAAACTGTCTGATAAAAATGACAACAATTTTTTTATGTGATATAATTACAATAAGTGGTATTCAGACTTTTTCCTTTGGTTGTAGTGTGAAACCTTGCTTCTTTCCAGGTTTCATGATTCTAGGTCAACAGGAAATATCCTGTGGGTTTTTATGCATGAATTTGTAAGTATCAAAACATGACATAAATGGCCATGTCTTTTGATTGCAAACTTTACTTTGTTTCATCACCAAGGAACTGTAGATCTCAATATGTGACATAAATTTCAACTTGATATGTCTGCTCATTTCTGAGAAAAAGGGTTTTGGACAGTCAGACACAGAGACAGACAGACAGATGAACAACAAAGTGATGCTGTAAGGGTTTTGTTTTTACTAATTGAGGTGTGGAACCTAAAACACGTACCTTGATACTCACCTTTAATTCATCCATGTTATCTGAATATGTGAAGGCTGGTTTCTTACTTCTTAGAGTCCATCTATATGTGTCCCCAATCCCATGTGTTGCTTTCAATGCCAGAGATTTGGGCACACAGCTACAGTGTGCAAAGGGAAGCTGATTTGTGCAAGATGTGATTTAGACGTTCATGTCCAGACTTGTCATGCACCTTACCTTTTTCTAGTAATTGTTCCGGTGCAGATCCAGTGTGGTCAAAGGAATATGCTCTTTATGTACAGTAACAGAAGATCCAGGAGGTTCGGGTCACTGGTGGTTACTGTATGTGGAGACAAAAAAAATTTTTGAAGCTATCCATCCTCCAACATTCACATCCTCATTCTATTCCATCACCAGTCAGTCAGTTGCCAAGATACTAGCACATCCACATGTGCTCATAGCTGTACTTACCAAGGCACTGCTGCAGTTATTAGCTTGCTAGACACACTAGTGTTGATTTCCAGGGACCGAGCGAGGTGGCGCAGTGGTTAGCACACTGGACTCGCATTCGGGAGGACGACGGTTCAATCCCGTCTCCGGCCATCCTGATTTAGGTTTTCCGTGATTTCCCTAAATCGTTTCAGGCAAATGCCGGGATGGTTCCTTTGAAAGGGCACGGCCGATTTCCTTCCCAATCCTTCTCTAACCTGAGCTTGTGCTCCGTCTCTAATGACCCCGTTGTCGACGGGACGTTAAACACTCACCACCACCACCACCACCACCACCACCACCATTTCCAGGGAAAAGTTAGGTGCCTTCTGCTCCAAAAAAGAAGTCTGGTCAAAAGACATCTATATCTACTTCTTTACCATTCTCCCCACAGAACGTAAAACCACTGGATGGGAAGGTCAAGTATAAAAAGCACAGTTTCAAGCCCTCTAACCATAGTGCAGCTGGCAGGAAAGACTGTCTGATGGACCTAGACATATATTTGGGCAATCCATCATGCCCATCTATTTCTATTCCCCCCAACCTTTTGAATGCCCCTCGCAGGCTACAGGACTTAGAGAGTGTTAAACCGTTTGGTTAAGATAGCTCCTGTCCTTTAGTGGGATGTGAATGGTTACTGGATGCATTTAGAGAAATTAAAACTAATTGTACAAGAACAATCTGTGTGCACCTGCCTTCAAGGCCACAGATATTCCGATGTTGCCAAGATTTAACCACATCTCCCCTGCTCATTCCTCCTACTTGGTGACATCAATGCAAAACATGTGCTCTGGAGCTCTTCTACTGTCTGTCCCAAGAGTTGGCTATTTGAGAGGCTGTTAATGTACTTAATACTGGGGAAATGATGCACTTCTGCATGGCTACTGGTTCGTTCCCTGCCATAGATCTAGACGTATGCTCTCCAGCCCTCGCAGATACTGTTACGTGGGAAGTAGCCAATGATTTACTCTGCAGTGACCACTTTCCCATCGGGTTTCACCTAGCTGTGACTACCATGCCTGAACAGAGACCACCTAAGTGGATGCTCAGCAGTTCAAACTGGCCTCTATACAGCCGACTGGCTGTATTCCAACACTGACAGTACCCAGCATGGGGTGGCCCATATCACAAATGTGATGTATCACACTGCTGATTCTTCAATTCCTACATCTTCTCACCAGGCTAGAAGAAAAGCCATCCCTTTGTGGAACAAGAAATTCCATTTAGCAATTATGGACAGGTGTGCTGCATTACGTTGGCTTACTAGCAGACCAAGTGGAGACAATCCTGCAGCCTTTCAACAAGCAAAGGCTAAAACTAGTTGAACCATCAAGCGGAGAAAATTTAGTGTGTGGAGAGAATTTGTAACCTCAATTAAATGTTCCACTCCACTAACGAATGTGTGGGAATCAGTATCGAAGATCCCAGGGAACAAAGGTCCAGGTCCAATTTCTGCCATATTAAAGAATGGTGTCCTCCAAACAGCACCTAGGGAAATAATGCAGTGCTGACAGAACACTTTTCTGTTTTGACCTCCACCTGTTACATACATCATCAATTCCAACATGTGGAGAAACAGAGATTTTTGTCTGACAGCTCAGAGACATTTATTCTCACAGCTCGGAGCCATATATCATCCCTTCCTCCATGTGAGAACTACAGTCTGCATTAATCGCTGCAGGTGACAGTGCTCCAGATCTCAATAGAATTCAATATGGCATGTTACGATGCCTAAAAGTGGAGGCAAAAGCAATTCTCCCATGCCTCTTCAATAATGTATGGGCCAAAAGCTGTTATCTGTATCTGTGATGGGAGGTAATTCTAATGCCACTTCTAAAGCCAGGGAAGGACAGGTTATCTCCAGATAGGAGTGTGGTGCTCACTTACTGTATAGGAAAGACCCTTGAGCAGATGATAAACTGACATCTAGAGTGGACGTTTAAGAACAAGGAACTGCTGAGCCATTTGCAATCTGGGTTTCGGAAATACCAGTCCACACTTGACAATCTCCTCCAATTAGAGCATGTGATGCAAGACTAATTCTTATACAAACAGCAGTTCTTTGGCGTATTTTTTGATCTGGAGAAAGCATATGATACCACCTGGAGAGGAAATATCTTCGGTCATCTGGATGAAGGGGGATTTTGTGGGCGTCTCTCCATCTTGCTGCAGTCCTTCCTTGCTGAATGTGAGTTCCAGTTTCTTTTCGAAATTAATTTGCTGACCAAATTTCAAATATCCTTGACACCTTCTGCCCTTCTGTCATATAGATTTACTGCCAAATATTTAAATACACGGCAAAAAAAAAAAAAAAAAAAAAAACTATACAATTTTAGAGGTTTCCAATTCACTCAAGATTTGTTGTTGCAAAAGTGCCTGTACAGAGGGGTGCAGGAAAGTATAGACTCTCTTTGATAGTTGATATCTTTGGAACAAAATGATGTATTGTTGCAGTTTTGCATGGTAGTGTAGTCCATTGTTTTCTGAACAGATTTTGTCATGGGTTTTTTCCAATAGATGACAGTGCAGCAATGAATGAAGTAAGATTGTCATTTGAGCAATGCGAGGCCGTATTAAAGTGGTACTGGAAGTGCGAAAATATGATAAAGGTACAACAGCAATGGTGTAATGTGTATGGAACTCAACCACCAACATGTACAACAATCTATCATATTCGAGATAAACTGAAGCCAATGGTACTGTTCAGGATTTTCATGAGGGAAGGTCTGGCTGACCAAAAAACATCAAGTAGTCCAGATTCCAGCACTGCTGTGTTGCAACATTTTAGTAGGTCAGCTCAAAAATCTCTGAAGCAGACGAAAGATTTTACCCACACCAAGTTGTCACTCTGCCTCACTAACCCAGAGATGAGTCAGATCCTACTGGGATGAAAATCTGACTGGACAATGGATAACTTGAAGAGGAGCTGTTGAGCATGCCAATAGCCACCACAGTAGTACAAGTCAATATGCCAGCAGATGAAGATATTGAAGAAATGTATGTTGAGATAAAATAAATTATTCAGATAGTTAAGGGAGACAAAAATTTAATTGTTATGAGGGTCTGGAATTTGATAGTGCGAAAAGGAAGCGAATTAAAAATTATGGTTGCATATGAATTACGAGAAATGAATAAAAGAGGAAGCGGTCTTGTAGAATTTTGCACAAAGCATTATTTAATCATAGCTAACACTTGGTTTAAGAATCACGAAAGAAAGTTTTATATGTGGAAGAGACCTGGAATCATCGGAAGGTTTCAGATCGATTATATAATGTTAAGACAGAGATTTTGAAGCCAGATTTTAAATTGTTAGACATTTCTAGGGACAGATGTGGACTCTGATCACAGTCACCCACAGTTGACTGGTTATGAACTGTAGATTAAAACTGATGAAATTGCTAAAAGGTAGAACGTTAAGGAGGTGGGACCTGGATAGGTTGTTAAGAGTTTTGGACAGAGCGTTAGGTAACAATTGACTAGAACAGGGGAAAGGGATACAATAAAAGACACACAAATAACTTTGAAGTAAAAAGACAAGGCCTAACAGAAATCCATGAATAACACTGAATTTAACTGATGAAAGGAGAAAATATAAAAATGCAGAAAATAAAGCAGACAAACATCTAAAAAAATGAGATTGGCAGGAAATGGCAAAGCAGAAATGGCTAGAGGACAAATGTAAGGATTTAGAAGCATATTTTGCTTGGGGGAAGGTAGATACCACCTACAGGAAAATGAAAAAGGCCTTTGGTGAAAAGAGAAGTAGATGTATGAATATCAAGAGCTCAGATGAAAAACCAATCCTAAGCAAAGAAGGGAAAACTGCAAGGTGGTAGGAGTATATAAAGTGTTTATACAAGAAAGAGGAACCTGAAGGCAATATTATAGAAGTGGAAGAGGACATAGATGAAGATGAGATGGGAGAATAATTTGACTGAGCAATAAGTTGAAACAAGGCTCCAGTAGTAGACCCCATTTTATCAGAACTACTGACAGCCTTGGGAGAGCCAGCAATGACAAAACTCTTCCATCTGGTGTGCAAGATATATGAGACAGGTGAAATACCCCCAGACTTCAAGAAGAATTTAATAATTTCAGTACCAAAGAAAGATGGTGATGACAGATGAGAATATTACTGAACTATTGTTTTAATAAGTCATGGTCACAGAAGATGAACACAGATGATTTATAGAAGAATGGAAAAACTGGTAGAAGCCGAGCTAGGGGGAAGATCAGTTTGAGTTCTTGAAATATGTAGGAACATGTGAGGCAATACTGACTTTACAGTTTATTTTAGAAAATAGGTTGGGAATAGGCAAACCTACATTTAAAGCGTTTGCAGACTTAGAAAAAGCTTTTGACAGTGTTGACTGGAATAGTCTCTTTGAAGTTCTGAAGGTAGCGGGGGTAAAATGCAAGGAGTGAAAGGCTATTTACAACTTGTACAGTAACAAAAAAGATGGCGATTATTAGTCGAGGGCAGCAGTGATTGAGAAAGGTAGCAGTGATTGAAGAGGGAGTGAGTGAGGGTTGTAGCCTATCACTAGTGTTATTCAGTCTGTTCACTGAGCAAGCAGTAAAGAAACAAAAGAGAAATTTGAGCAGGAATTTAAGTTGAGGAAGGAGAAGTAAAAACTTTGAGGTTTGCTGACGACAACAAAGGACTTGGAAGAGCAGTTAAAACAAGTGGATGGTGTCTTGAAAGAGGGATATAAGATGAACACCAAGAAAAGCAAAACAAGGATAATTAAATGTAATTGATTGCTGATGCTGAGGGAATTTGATTAGGAAATGAGACACATAAAGTGGTGGGTGAGTTTTGTTGTTTGGCTAGCAAAATAACTGATGATGGCCAAAGTAGAGATGATATAATATGTAAACTGCCAATGGCAAGAAATGTGTTTCTGAAGAAAAGAAATTTATTAACGTCAGACACAAATATAAGTGTTAAGAAGTCTCTTCTGAAAGTGTTTATGTGGGTAGCCATGTATGGAAGTGAAACATGGATAATTAACAGTTTAGACAAGAAGTGAATAGAAGATTTTGAAATATGGTGCAACAGAAGACTACTGAAGAATAGGTGGGTAAATCACATAACTAATGAGGAGGTACCAAATAGAACTGGAGAGAAAAGAAATTTCTGGCACAACCTGACTAGAAGAAGAGATATCACCAATTTAGTATTGGAGGAAAGTGTGGTGGTTAAAAATTGTAGAGATAGACCAAGAGATGAATATAGTTAGCAGCTTCAGAAACTTTTAAGTTACAGTAATTATTTGGACATGTAGAGGCTTGCACAGGATAGAGTAGCATGGAGAGCTACATCAAACCAGTCTTCAGACTGAAGACTACAACAACAAAGATAAGTTTGTTTTTACCTCTTAAATGAATTTTTTTTTATTTTATTTTTTTTATATTTTTTATTCATATCCATGAAGATCATTTCACATACGGTCTGTGGAAGGAACATTAGAATATACCTTGTTTTGTAAATATATGTTCTTGTTTTTATGGTGTGTTGTACATCCTGGAGGATCTCTTCACTATGACTCTGAGCAACAAAGAGTGTACCTAATCAAATCTAAACTGGACTAAATCTTTTGCTGAAATAAGTAGTAAGTACATGTGCAACATAAAATGAAGCATCTTAAATGAGTATTTGAGATAGATTGTGCAATAATTTTGCTTCCACCATTATATTTCTCACTTAGAGATCTTTAGAATAACAATATTTGAAACACAAGAGAAGTGTATATTTACAAGGCACCTAAACAGATCAACTTGAAATGGCCAGGCAAGTGGAAAAAAAAGAAGATGGTTAATTTCTAGTCTCATTTTTAAATTCTGTATCAAGACAAATGTCGGAAAAGAAAGAAGAAAGGGTAAAAATACAGGGTCGATGGAACAGGAAAGGTTCTCGAAACTCTAGATGAGTCAGCACACAAGTCAAAGTTGAGCCAATTGATTCAGAAGTAACTGAGGGCTAAATATCAAGATTAAAATTCAGAATATTTCTTTTAACAAACTGTTTGTAACTTTAAGGATACGGTGAATATGGTTGTACAGTAAGAAACATGGGAAATAGAAAACACACTATGAACTTTATCGCAACAGAGGAAGAATTGAACTGCTTCAGAAAATTAAGTAGGTTTTGCTCACACTAAATCCGGATTGTAAAGATCTCATATATAAATCTGAATCGGATCAAGAACTTCCAGTCCTAGCATTCAAAGGAATCCACAGGTTAACCATTAAAGACACTCACATAAGAGGTATTCCTTTTGTTTGTGTGTAGTCCCAACATTTTTATATTCTGTAGTCAAAAATCATTATTGAAAATGAATTTGATCAATGTGGCAAGACAATGCCGTGCACGTGCAGTCAAAGGGCTATTATGGAATGAAATATTTAGTGACAAACAGGTCATGTGCATATGAAATAATGGTGGAGAATGATATGGCATGCATAATACAAAACTAAACTCTGCCTCCTGACCATCAACCGACTGACTGCTGTGTCATCTTCAACAGGATGATATTTGGTGTCGGTAAGGTATATGCCTGTGTGGCCACACAAAACACTGTTTTATATGCCCATTTGGTACTAATTGAACTTATATTCTAAATTATGAGTATTTTGTACTGAAGGGAGTGAGACAGGGTTGTAGCCTCTCCCCGATGTTATTCAATCTGTATATTGAGCAAGCAGTAAAGGAAACAAAAGAAAAGTTCGGAGTAGGCATTAAAATCCATGGAGAAGAAATAAAAACTTTGAGGTTCGCCGATGACATTGTAATTCTGTCAGAGACAGCAAAGGACTTGGAAGAACAGTTGAACAGAATGGATCGTGTCTTGAAAGGAGGATATAGGATGAACATCAACAAAAGCAAAATGAGGATAATGGAATGTAGCGGAATTAAGTTTGATGATGCTGAGGGAATTAGATTAGGAAATGAGACACTTAAGGTAGTAAAGGAGTTTTGCTGTTTGGGGAGCAAAATAATTGATGATGGTCGAAGTAGAGAGGATATAAGATGTAGACTGGCAATGACAAGGAAAGCATTTCTGAAGAAGAGAAATTTGTTAACATCAAGTATAGATTTAAGTGTCAGGAAGTCGTTTCTGAAGGTATTTGTATGGAGTGTAGTCATATATGGAAGTGAAACATGGGCAATAAATAGTTTGGACAAGAAGAGAATAGAAGCTTTCGAAATGTGGTGCTACAGAAGAATGCTGAAGATTAGATAGGTAGATCACATAACCAATGAGGAGGTATTGAATAGAATTGGGGAGAAGAGGAATTTATGGCACAACTTGACTAGAAGAAGGGACCGGTTGGTAGGACATGTTCTGAGACATCAAGGGATCACCAATTTGGTATTGGAGGGCAGTGTGGAGGGTAAAAATCGTAGAGGGAGACCAAGAGATGAATACACTAAGCAGATTCAGAAGGATGTAGGTTGCAGTAAGTACTGGGAGATGAAGAAGCTTGCACAGGATAGAGTAGCATGGAGAGCTGCATCAAAGCAGTCTCAGGACTGAAGACCATAACAACAACAATTACCAACAAGTTCAAACAATGGAAAGTTTAGAATGGTACAACAACAATGAAAGGATAGATTGCTACTAATTCATCACGTGCAGGAGACATTGAGTTACAGACAGGCACAATGAAAAATAATGGTAGAAATGTTCATCTTCGGACTATGTTCTTCATCAGAAGTAAAACCACACACACACACACACACACACACACACACACACGGCCACTGTCATTTAGGCTTTAAAGCCCATCCCAGCTTCAATTTCATCTGAGATAAACAGGCTCATCCCAACTTTAGCTGCATCTGAGACCAACAGCAGTCTAGCAGGGGTAGGTAGTGGGGTGTGGAAGGGGCATGGGATGAGGATGGGGAGGGATAGCGGGATATGGGTGGGGGAAGATGCTGCTGCTGCCTGTGGGTGCATGTAGGGTCATGGTGAGAACAGGATAGGGCTACTAGGAACAGCATTGGGAGGTTGTCCTGCAGGAGGATCAGGAGGGGGGGGGGGCGAGAATGAGAAAGAAGAGAGGTAGAGAAGAGGGAAGAACTATGTATGTGCGCTGGCAGCATAGAATGCATGTATTGTACTGAAATGGGAGCAGAGAAGAAGATAGGAAGGTGGAAAAGAGGGATTAGTGAAGGTTGAGACCAGGGTTAGAGGAATGGAGGGTATGTTACAGAAAGAATTCTCACCACAGCTATTCACAAAAAGCTGGTGCTGATGGAAACCTCCAAATGGTACAGGCTGTGAAGAAGTCAATAAAGTAAAGCATATCGTGTTGGGCAGCACGATTTGAACTGGGTGTGCCAGCTGTCTCTTGGCCACAGTTTGGCGGTGGCTACTCTTGCAGACAGACAATTGTAAGTGCTCATTCCCACATAGGAGTTGTGTTGAGGAGGACCAGATAAAATGAATGGTGGACAAGGTGTTGAGGTTCTAGAGGAATGTGAATAGAATGTCCTCATCCTCAATCTGGATAATGAAGGTGCCATCAGTGAATAATGTGAGAGGTTTCGTGTTCTGGGTGGTTAAAAAGGATTCTTCTAGATGGTCAATGACTAGGCTAACATAGGATGGTGCTATGAAGATATCCATTGCCTTACCGGAGATTTGTTTGCAGGTGATGCCTTCAAACAACAAGTTCTGTGTTTTGCACAAAAACCCAGCCTGGCCCCCCACAACAGCAACCTCTTTCTTTCCAGATACAAACAAGCCTGAGACCCAGCCAACTGCCGTGTAAATGCAGTTGTCAGTCTTTCCTCTAGATCCTGTTTGTTACTAAGGGCCTAGTCTGCAGTGCCTTAAAAGACCATTATTATCGATGACTTCTTTGGTTCTTTGCATGGGAACTTATAATGTAGTATTCATTTGTAATTGAACATTGCACACATCTAAGGATGATATGTAACTCTGTCTGGAAAAATTGAGTCTATTATTTCTGTAAGGTGTTACTCTATTTCCCCATATTTTCTTCCTAATGGCCCGTAAGTAGTTACTTACTTCCAACTATGCCTCTCCATCCTCTCCAGTTCTGTGGTAAATGTGATGTTCTTAAATTTGAGTGAACCACACACCATCCGCCCACTGAAACACAATGGTTCTATGATATTTCCAGCTAGTAAGAATTCCACAACAATTGTACTGGATTATGAAGAGTATGTTGTAGTGGACTCCACTAACTGGCAGGATCGGATAAAAAATTTACTGCCACTATTGTATACCTGGATTTCTTGCCGAACATGGCCTTAACGTTATGAACACATGCCAAGGCTTAACCTCTGAATCCAGTGAGCTTCTCACCTGAATCATCTGTTTCTTTTTCAGTCTACTTAAGCTTAATTATCATGGCTGGCTTCAAGGCCCCCTCTGGATGTATTCTCCTTTGGTATACCGAAACTTACAGTTCCATAAATTCATACCAGTCATATTTATGGTGTTATCCTGGTCACACCAGTCTGCATCAGTACAACTCATGCACAGTCTGCCTGCTGCTGCTTAGAATATCCTTGTCTGACTCAAATTTGGCCATGAAAAATCTAGGATCCATGTTTGAATCAGAGCAGCATTTGGCATACAGTTTTAATCTGTCTGGTATTTTTCTTTACTGCATGCTCTCCACTTCAGAGTGAAGTATTCATTCTCAAATGTTATAGACAATTACAGAAAATTTTAACACTTATAGCATGGTAAACTTTAATATATAGCAAGAAACTAAAGAATTCATTTTGCCAGAGTGTATTTACAGTAATTTATTTATTTATTTTTCAGAATGTGAAACAAGAATTTCCAATTGTATTGGGTAGAGACTGTGCCGGCATTGTCATAGAAATTGGTCAGAAGGTCAATCACTTTGATATTGGTGATGAAGTATGGTTTTCTATTCCATACTGGCTCTCTGGAACTCTTGCTGAGTATGTTGTTATAACAGAAAACTTAATAGCTAAAAAGCCTAAGGGAATCAGATTTGAAGTTGCAGCAAGTGTCCCATATTCAGGAATGATTGCATGGAATGCAGTTGTTTCTCAGGCTCATCTGAATTCCGTAGCTGCTAGTGGGAAAAGGTGAGTAAAATTGATGTATGTCTGCATCCATAATCTTCACGCCACCTTACCAATGTGTGGTGGAAGGAACTTTTCTGTCCACTGTCATTTCCCCCTTCTCATGTTCTGACTGCAAATGGTTTGCCACAAGAACATTGTTAAGTTTCTGTATGACTTCAAATTTGTCCAATTGCCTGTCATGGTCTTTTGTAGCAGAAAGTAATTTGTTACCCATCTGCTCTTGTAATATAATTAACTCTTGGAATTTTAACAGTAAACTTTTTTTTCTCTTTTATTGATCCTAACTAATAAATTTATTGTATGTTGAATAGCATCCAAGAAGCGGTGAAATGAAAATTTTGCAAACTATTTCCTTTACTGGTGAATTACATTAATGTAGTAAATCTGTCACACATCTGCCCTTTCTGCAACAAGTTTTACATGGTCTTTCCACTTTAAATCACTCTATACATATTCCTCTATACATTAAATGTTGTCACTGTGCCCAGGGGTTAATCACCTGATTTTTGATCAGGCAAAAATGGGTATTTCTTACAGTTTGTTTATAATTAGCCAATATATCACTTGCACATTTGTCATATTCTTACAGGTGCACCACAGCAGAATGTGCCATTTGTCATTTTTGTTGCTGGCATTGGCATTACCCACAAATGGGAAGAGCCATTAGTTTAAAAACTTTGTGGCTTTGCAAACTGTGTAGCTCCACTTTTGTGTCATCTTTTGATGGGAATGGAACTGAGCATGTTCAAGAACCTAGTTACTTCTGTTGACTTAATTATGACTTGTGCTGTAAAATAATTTGCACACCCTGTTTCCACAAAAACTTAGGATCTGTTAGATGCTGATCAGTGTGGCTTTATGAAAGATAAAGGCAGCAGAGAGTTCTTTTCGTAGGATTTGACGACCTAAAAGTAAGTTGACGATGTAAATTGGAGCAAGTTGTTTGAAACTCTCAGCAAAAAAAGTGTAAGCTACAGGGAAATATGGGTAATATACAATGTGTACAAGAACCAAGAGGGAAAAATAAGAATGGAAAACCAAGAATAAAGTCCATGGATTAGAAGTTGTATTAGACAGGGATGTGATCTTTCACCCCCTACTGTTCATCTACATCTACATTTATACTCCGCAAGCCACCCAACGGTGTGTGGCGGAGTGCACTTTACGTGCCACTGTCATTACCTCCCTTTCCTGTTCCAGTCACGTATGGTTCGCGGGAAGAACGACTGTCTGAAAGCCTCCGTGCGCACTCTAATCTCCCTAATTTTACATTCGTGATCTTCTCGGGAGGTATAAGTAGGGGGAAGCAATATATTCGATACCTCATGCAGAAACACACCCTCTCGAAACCTGGCGAGCAAGCTACACCGCGATGCAGAGCACCTCTCTTGCAGAGTCTGCCACTTGAGTTTGTTAAACATCTCCGTAACGCTATCATGGTTACCAAATAACCCTGTGACGAAACGCGCCGCTCTTCTTTGGATCTTCTCTATCTCCTCCGTCCACCCGATCTGGTACGGATCCCACACTGATGAGCAATACTCAAGTATAGGTCGAACGAGTGTTTTGTAAGCCACCTCCTTTGTTGATGGACTACATTTTCTAAGGACTCTCCCAATGAATCTCAACCTGGTACCCGCCTTACCAACAATTAATTTTATATGATCGTTCCCCTTCAAATTGTTCCGCACGCATACTCCCAGATATTTTACAGAAGTAACTGCTACCAGTGTTTGTTCCGCTATCATATAATCATACAATAAAGGATCCTTCTGTCTATGTATTCGCAATACATTACATTTGTCTTTGTTAAGGGTCAGTTGCCACTCCCTGCACCAAGTGCCTATCCGCTGCAGATCTTCCTGCATTTCGCTACAATTTTCTAATGCTGCAACTTCTCTGTATACTACAGCATCATCCGCGAAAAGCTGCATGGGACTTCCGACACTATCTACTAGATCATTTATATATATTGTGAAAAGCAGTGGTCCCATAACACTCCCCTGTGGCATGCCAGAGGTTACTTTAACGTCTGTAGACGTCTCTCCATTGATAACAACATGCTGTGTTCTGTTTGCTAAAAACTCTTCAATCCAGCCACACAGCTGGTCTGATATTCCGTAGGCTCTTACTTTGTTTATCAGGCGACAGTACGGAACTGTATCGAACGCCTTCCGGAAGTCAAGAAAAATAGCATCTACCTGGTAGCCTGTATCTAATATTTTCTGGGTCTCATGAACAAATAAAGCGAGTTGGGTCTCAGATGATCGCTGTTTCCAGAATCCATGTTGATTCCTACATAGTAGATTCTGGGTTTCCAAAAACGACATGATACTCGAGCAAAAAACATGTTCTAAAATTCCACAACAGATCGACGTCAGAGATATAGGTCTATAGTTTTGCGCATCTGCTCGATGACCCTTCTTGAAGACTGGGACTACCTGTGCTCTTTTCCAATCATTTGGAACATTCCGTTCCTCTAGAGACCTGCGGTACACGGCTGTTAGAAGGGGGGCAAGTTCTTTCGCATACTCTGTGTAGAATCGAACTGGCATCTCGTCAGGTCCAGTGGACTTTCCTCTGTTGAGTGATTCCAGTTGCTTTTCTATTCCTTGGACACTTATTTCGATGTCAGCCATTTTTTTGTTTGTGCGAGGATTTAGAGAAGGAACTGCAATGCGGTCTTCCTCTGTGAAACAGCTTTGGAAAAAGGTGTTTAGTATTTCAGCTTTACGTGTGTCATCCTCTGTTTCAATGCCATCATCATCCCGGAGTGTCTGGATATGCTGTTTCGAGCCACTTACTGATTTAACGTAAGACCAGAACTTCCTAGGATTTTCTGTCAAGTCGATACATAGAATTTTACTCTCGAATTCACTGAACGCTTCACGCATAGCCCTCCTTACGCTAACTTTGACATCGTTTAGCTTCTGTTTGTCTGAGAGGTTTTGGCTGCGTTTAAACTTGGGAGTGAAGCTCTCTTTGCTTTCGCAGTAGTTTCGTAACTTTGTTGTTGTACCACGGTGGGTTTTTCCCTCCCTCACAGTTTTACTCGGCACGTACCTGTCTAAAACGCATTTTACGATTGCCTTGAACTTTTTCCATAAACACTCAACATTGTCAGTGTCGGAACAGAAATTTTCGTTTTGATCTGTTAGGTAGTCTGAAATCTGCCTTCTATTACTCTTGCTAAACAGATAAACCTTCCTTCCTTTTTTTATATTCCTACTAACTTCCATATTCAGGGATGCTGCAACGGCCTTATGATCACTGATTCCCTGTTCTGTACATACAGAGTCAAAAAGTTCGGGTCTGTTTGTTATCAGTAGGTCCAAGATGTTATCTCCACGAGTCGGTTCTCTGTTTAATTGCTCGAGGTAATTTTCGGATAGTGCACTCAGTATAATGTCACTCGATGCTCTGTCCCTACCACCCGTCCTAAACATCTGAGTGTTCAGTCTGTTCATTGAAGAAGCAATTATGGAAATAAAAGTGAGATTCAGGAGAAGGGATATCAATGATAAGATTCACTGAAGATATCATTATCATCAGTGTATGAGGGGAAGAATTGCAGGATCTGTTAAATGGAATGAACAGTCTAATGATCACATACTATGGATTGAGTGTAAACCAAAGAAAGATGAAAGCAGTGGGTAGTAGCAGAAATGAGATTAGTGTAAACTTAATATAAAAATTGTGGACCACGAACTAGGAAAAGTTACCAGTATTTAACATAAAAATTGGGGGTGCCACGAATTAGGCCAAGTGAAGAAATTTTGCTACTTTGGAAGAAAAATAACACATGACACATGAAGCAAGGAAGACATAAAAAGCTGACTAACACAGGCAGAGAGGGAATTTCTGCCCAACAGAAGTGTACTACACTGTCCACTCACATTGGTGGGACTACCTGTCAAAAGTTTAAATAACCACCTTTTTGCTGTGTGGACCAAAGCGAGATATGCAGGAAGAGTGTCAGTGAGGTTCTGGAAGGTGCCAACAAGCCTATGGAGCCAAGCCGACTCTATTGTCGTGGCCGGCTGCACTTGGTTGAGGATCCATGGCAAGAACAGGTTGAGCGACATTGCTCCACATATTCTCAATTGTGTTCAAATCCGGGTTGTTTTCTGGCCAGGGGAGTACGTTAAACTCATTCTTGTGCTCTTAGAACCACAAATGCATACTGTGAAGAGTTTGACATATTGAATTGCCCTGCTGGAAGATGCCATCATTGTGTTGTGGAAAAACAAACTGCATGTAGGAGAGGAAGTGGTACCTTTCAGAATGATGAGAAGTCCCAGGGAATGGAGTGAAAACATTCTGTAGACCATAATGTGCTCTCCACTTGCCTGGATGTTTGCTTTCAAACATTTCATGCTGTACAGGCCAACGTCAATCTGTTCGGTGGAGCATAAAATGTGATCCATCTGAAAAGGCCACATGTCACCACTCAGTGGATGTCCAGTTGTGGTACTGAAATGCAATGGCAGCCTTTGTCGCTGATGAACAGCAGTCGACATGGGTCCATGAACCAGGTGACAGGGACTTGTAGGTATTAACTGGGATAGGTACCAGGGAGAACATCAGACAACGCCCAAAGACCAATACCTTGAATATGTGGAAATTGTGGGGAGTGCAGGCAGGCATTGATGTGACTTCTGAAATTTTCCCGGCATACTTCTTCTTCCAGTAATTTTCGGGTTTGCAGCCATATTTCGTCAACATTCTGCCACGATATTTTGGCCCAGAGATGTGTGGCCATCCTCAGGTGAGTAGACGAAGTACTGAAGAGACCTGATGCAGTCATGGTACTTATAGCGAACTCCGTGCATGCGAATCATACTGGCAGTTTATGGTGCATGCATTAGGAGGAACATGCGCGAGCCAGCCAAGTTGTTTGTGCTGCCCTCAGTGGTGAAGTAAGAACAGTCTAGTCACTAAGTATTGACTGAGCATGTTGATTCTGCTGTGACTGCATAATTTTAATAATTGGATTCCAATTTTTATCCAGCCGAAAGCTGTTATGATGATTCATTAAGTTGTCAGCAAGACGCATTTCCATGGATTCTTTAATTACGGAATCCCAGAAGCGGGAAACTGCTGCTAAAATTTTGGTGTTGTTGTATTCCATTGAATGTCCCACGGAAATGCAATGTTCTGCTACTGCTGATTTTAAGGTTTGCCACAGACGATTGTGTCTTTCGTGTTGTACACAGCGTTCCTGCACCGTTCGTGTCGTCTGACCTATATATGCCGAGCCACACTCACAGGGAATTTTACAAACATCCACCTTCCTGAATTGTAAATTGTCTTTAATGGATCCATCTAAGGCCCTGCTCTTTGCTGGTGAATGGAAGATGACACTATTATTATTCCTAAGCAATCTGCCTATTTTAGAAGATATGTTCTCCGCATATAAAAGGAATGCAGTTGATTTATAGTCGTTATCAGTCTCCTCAGAGCATTGCTTCTTGTTGTTATAATTGTGCATGGCCTTCTGTATTTTACGCGAAGTATAGCCATTCTCTATTCTCTTTAAAAACCTTCTCCAGATGCACTAATTCTTCATGAAGGCTATCAGCATCCAATATTACATGTGCCGGATGAATTAAAGTACTGAGAACCCCGGCGATTTGTGCGGGGTGATGGCAGCTGGACACGTGAATATATAGATGTGAATGAGCGAGTTTTCTGTACATCTAATGTCCCAAAGACCCATCATTCTTACAATGCACCAACACGTCTAAAAAGGGTAAAGTCCCATCTTTCAAATCTCCATAGTAAACTTGATGTTCTCATGTAAAGAGTTTAAGGGGAGCTGGAACGACCTATCTCCTCCATGTTAATTTTAGCAAATAGAAGGAACATTTTTTCTAAAACCATTAAACATATTGCTCTGAAATTTGGACTACATGTTCAGTGAATATTTCTCTACAAAGTCATATGGCAATGTTAAAAAATATTTATTGGTTTTTGTTTCACAATTTTTAAACATGCTTATTTTTTTGTCTAAAATTTTGCACTTTTTCTTGTATAACTCTTGAATTATACAATATTTTTTTTTACAATTTGTTATAAAAATGAAGGAAAAGAAGTAAACAATATTGTGTGTAAATTTCATTGATATACTGTTAACAGTTTTTGAGAAAATGTCCCTAAAAGATGAAAATTTTAAAGTTACAGGAAATGGCTTCCAAAGTTTTTTAATGCATTCCTGCCCCATATGATGGATTATCAGCATCCTCTTCTTTTTCCAGTGTTAGTTTCCTTTTCACTGGCCGTTCCTTCCCTTTTGCTGCATGTTGTAGGCTTTTGTCTCTTCTTCCTGCACCTCTTAGTCTTTCGTCATCAATTAGGCACATTGTGGAAATGGTGTTGTGTCTTGGTTGGAAACCTAAACGTTTCAGAACATCACATTTGATAATGTTTCCTTCATTGTATGTTGCCACTGCATCATACACTCCAAAATACAATGTTTTTATCTGTACAAACACTCTTTTGGGAACCCTAATCCAAATTAAATTATTTAAACTTTCATTTGGATTTTGTGTTTTCCCATGTAAACACTTTTCCAATAAACTTGGCTGTGATAAATCTCTGAATGTGGGCATAATTACTTCAGTTAGAGCATTTGGCAAACTAATTTTTAAGTTCATATTCCTTTCCTGATTGGTACTTACACCATGAGTTATCACCTGTGAGGCACAGTGCATGTTGTGGGTGCTCATTTGTTGATGCAGTATGAAAAAATAATGCCCATACTGCTCTCCTCATTTGCTCAATGCTGCTTGTATTTTGCCTAATTGCACACCCATAATACCTCTGCAATCTATCAATTGCTTCATCTGTCAATCTTCCTCCAAGGGTCTTACCATCACTAAGCTTCTGGGATCCAAGTGTCTGCTTTAGTTTGTGCAAGCAAGCCCCCATGTGCTTCTGCACATGTCCAGTGCACTCCTGGTTTTTAATGAGAATTTCATTGCCGTAAGGTTTGAGTTCCTCTACAACTTTATATCCCTTAGAATCACCATCTCCTAGATAGTTAGTGTACCGTACATTATACCACTCCTGTGATCTGAAAAAAATTGCTTTCACTCCCTCTACTTCCATCGCTCCACTCGTGCCATGAAAATTTGCTTCGCAACTTTCACTATGTTCGTCCTTGGTATTGCCCTTATTCCTACAATGTTTTGAGAGAATAGCAACATCAATTACTTTGCAACTGTCTTCACTGGTAGCTGTCACAACTCCACTTAGAAATTTATGACCTCTACGTTGCCATGATCCATCTAAAGCAGCAGTCAAATCTCTACAATTCCCATTATCTGTCATAGCTTCTTCAACTGCTTTCTTCATTGTTGCTTGAGCAATATCTTGAGCAGAAGATCCCACCAATTCATTATAAAATCCAAACTTGGTTGGTGGTTTTGGCAAGTTCATAATTCCACATAACATTGTCCCTGCAGCACTGCCCTTGCCAATGCAACGCAAGCCATACACTAGCCTAACATTTATATCACACATCTTTTTTCCACTATTACCACTATGAGGAATACTGTTAGAATTAGAAAATGAAACTTGTGCAGCACATTTGTTACACTTCAATAACATTTTACATGTCACACCAATGTGTGAAGTTATTTTCAGTTCCAGTCCTCTTTCTTTGCAAACTTGGCATAATACGTTATGTTTCAAAATATTAGATATTAGAGAGCAAGGAAATGTTAATTATTTCATTCACATCATTACTGTCACTTTCATAGTTTTCAAATTTTTCTTTGCTGTCACAAAGTTTCTTGCTGGAAGAAATTCATTTGGAGTAGTCGGTGAAGCAACCTGAGCAGCATCTCCCTTCAAAACAACAAAAGATTCCTTCTTCCGCACGTTGTGCCTTTTCTTAAACACTCGATTGCTGAAACGGGGCATATTGATATCCACAAACCAAATACGTAAAACAAGTACAAGCAAAATTCGTCAAATACACAAAATTGAACAACTAAACAACACAAAGCAAACTCCACAAGTCAACACACACGGTACAGCATTTATGTTTACCGATATGGACAGTCAGGTGCCACAGAGATAAAGCCATACAATGTTAGAAAACAAAACACTGTCTAATTCCGCAAAGATACCCCGCTTGCAGCGAGCGAGCGAGCAGTGCTGTCAGAGGTGACACACCTAGTCGCTACAACAGTTACGCAGTGCGTCAACTTTGCAGCGATAAAAAAATACACTTAGAATTCACTTAGAAGGCTGAAACTTGATTTGTTTTATTCAGAAAACTCCAAATAATTTTATAATGAAAAAAACCAAAAAAATGTTAATTTTGTCATTTTCATCGTTCCGGCTCCCCTTAAATGACTAAAGAATTTTTCCAGTTCTTGTCTGTCATGAGGCCATACAACGAAAGTATCATCTACGTAACGCGAAAAAACAGTAGGCTTCAAGAGGGCAGACTCAAGAGCTTTCTCCTCAAAGTCTTCCATTTCAGCAAGGTACGACACGATTCCTGTCAAATTTCATCTACAGAATCCGCGGAAAGAGGTCTAATAGCTTTCTCAATAGAACTGATGAAATCCATTAAAGGAGGTGAAGAACGTGTAGGAGCAAAGTTTCAACCTTTCACAAGCACTGACATCATTGCATTGTCAAATGATTTCTCTGTGAGATTCACAACAGATCATCCAGAAGGGGCTTCTTGCGGTTTACATGTTGCGCGACGATTAGACGTAGTACTTTGTCTATTTGTACTATACCCGTAGGCCCAGTCCTCCTTGGCCCAAGTTACACCATCAATCTAATCCCAACTAGGGGAGGAGCATCTTGCTGCAATCTTCAGATGTAAATAAAATAAATCCTTGGAAATCACCCCTAACTCTCGACATGTAAAATGGATTCGTTCTCTAACCAAGGCCATACTTGCCCTGCACTTAATCTTATTTGCAGCAACACTATTAATAAAGTGAACAGCTCTAGGAAACATTGGAATCAAATTTTTGTCTCCACATTTCAATAAGAAATTAAATGAGCACAGTAACCTGGCTCTTTCCTCACGTAATTTATACAGTCTATGGATATGCTGAACCATTTTCTCCCTGTAGAGGTATTTGATGTGACTTCTGAAATTTTCCTGGCGTATTTGTTCTTTCAGTAATTTATGTGTTTGCAACTGGATATCGTCAACATTCTGCCCTGATTTTTCGGCCCAGAGATGTCCGGCCATCCTCAGATGAGTAGACAAAGTACTGAAGAGACCTGATGCAGTCATGGTACTTATAGCGAATTCCGTGCATGCGAATCATATTGGCGGTTTACGGTGCATGTGTTTGGAGGACATGCGCGAGCCAGCCAACTTGTGTGTGCTGCCCTCAATGGTGAAGTAAGAAGAGTCTAGTCGCTGAGTATCAGCTGAGCATGTCGATTCCGCACTGCACAGAATGGCATGCTGTCTCTGTTGGTTGGGTGCCCATAGATAGTGAATATTTCCATTGATTTAGGAGGACATACAGTTAAATCCTTCAGTGCCATATTTTGACGCAAGAACATCAGTTTTCAGTGAAGGCTTGTGTTAATTCAAATGTAATAGAAGATGTACATATCATGACTCTGGGTTTAAAATCACTAATGCATATAATGTTCCGTTAGATGAGAACATGGAGTGGCAAGTAACATGAACTGGGAAGAGGAGCAAATTTGAGGAAAAAATGAGAGGATTATAAAGATGCCAAGGCATGTTGAGACACTCATCTTCTCTGCAGTCAACTTCCAATAAAATCTTTTGTGGTCATACAGCAGGCAGTATGTTGTGGTGAAGGAATCAGTAACCTAGCAAACTGATTTACTAACAAAGTTTACATGCTTATTACAGTGTTTTAAAAATGTTGTTCTACTATTTTTATTACTTCTTTGGCTCATAAGTTCAAATGTAATTATCCCCTCTCCCACAACAGAGATAGCAGTAAAGGATGATCTTGAAATAACGTAGACAACACAAATATTTTAAGTACTCATCATATATTTGGAGTGAATTCAGATACAATTGCAGGCACATTTTTGACTTACATCTGCTCAAAATGAATGCTGTTAGAACAAAAGTGAGCTCTAAAACTCTCATTTCGTGACAAGTGAAACTGAGATGGCAGCCTAGGTACATTTCTTCTTAAGTGGGCATCTGATGAATAGCAAAAGAGAAAGTAAAGAAAAATAATAAGTAACAACACTACATTACAATTAGAGCCCAAATTTTTATGTAATATCATCATGCAAAATATGCCATGTTTGTGTAATGAAAATGAGTAAAGTATGTATGAAAATATGTGATTATATGAAAATATGTTATTAAATATATAATCTAAAACAATAGTTTCATCCGAAATCAACTTCTGAACCACATAGCCTATTATATTAGTATTATAACCTTTAATCACCAATAATTGCGTGGATATTCAAACACACTCACTTAGAAACAATAGCTTGTTACACGAGATAACAACTCAGTATCTCTTATTCGACTCCCGTGCCGTGACATGAGGCCGGCGCCATTCGTAGCTAGGTGGCGCTCCCGCGCTCAGCCGAGTTGCGGAGCGCCTCTGTTGCCGTTTGCACGTACTGTCGTGGCGGCACTGCTAAATGTCGTGGCACTGTCACAACACTTTTCCCCCCTTGAAAAAAAAAAAAAAAAAAAAAATCACTCACTTCCTTGGAGACATGGACAGTGCGGAGACATCCATGGCCTCTTGTTAGGCCCCGAGAAGATCCCGCGGAGAGACACGAGAGTATGGTCGAAAATGTCCAGGACGGAAGCTCGTGCGTGGAACGTGCCTCCGAGATGATGGGTGAAAACTCCGGAGCAGCAGCCATAGGTGTCGTGGACCTGGGGGTGTGCTCCAGTGAGATGGGTCCCGGAGAAGGCGGCGTCACAACTGGGGCCGGTTCCGGCGTACTCGGAAGCGGTAGCGACGTTGGCTGCATCAACACGTACGGTAGATCGGCAGCAGCGACAGGACTGGCTTCTCGGGCTGGTGGAGGCGAAGGAAGGGGCGGTGGCACCGGTGTGGCCACCTCTCGTGGGCACATCTGGTCGTAATGGCGAACAACCATGCCATCGTCCGTATGTATTTCACAAAGCCGGCGGCCGCGAAGATCCTTGACCACCCCTGGAATCCATTTAGGGTGAGATCCATACCCTCGTGCCCACACGTCGGCACCCACCGAATATTTTCCCGCACTAGGGGACACAGCACAAGGCCTGACAGGGTGAAGCAGGTGCAGTAGAGTGCGCGGTTGGCGGCCATGCAAGAGTTCAGCAGGGCTGCGATCACCCAGAGGCGTGAAGCGATAAGAACTCAGAAATTGCAGCAGAGCGTCATCTGTGGAAAAATCACTAAGGAATTTTTTCATCTGGCTTTTGAAAGTGCGACAAGGCGCTCGATCTCCCCATTCAATTGCGGATGGAAGGGCGGTGCTGTAACATGATGAATCCCTTGTCCAGTACAAAAATCACGGAAGGCCTGCGAAGGGAACTGAGGGCCATTGTCCGTAATGATCGTGGATGGAAGACCTTCTAGCGCAAAGATTTTGGACAAAGCCAGCGTCATCACTCCAGTGGTGGGCGACGGACATCGAACAACAAATGGAAACTTTGAGAAGGCATCAATCAACAGTAGCCAATAAGTACCGAGGAAGTGGCCGGCAAAGTCAGCGTGCACCCGTTCCCATGGCTGCGCCGGATCAGACCACGGAGAGGGCATTGTACGAGTTGCAGCCAGTTGTTGAGCATACTGACCACACGCAGCAACCATGTGGACGATGTCCAAATCAATACCGGGCCAATAAACGTGCCTGCGGGCCAGGGACTTAGTCCGAGAAAGACCCCAATGGCCTTCATGCAACAGTTTGAGAACATCTTTGCGAAGAGAGGCTGGCACCACGACCTGCGGAGATGCGCCATCCGTGGCCAGAAGAACAACACCATCACGAACAGACAGACGAAGGCGCAAGGCATGGTGGTTGCGAAGGGGATCCGATGCCTGGCCCTTGGTCCTGTCTGGCCAACCCCATTGAACAAAACCGATCACCTGACACAGGACTGGGTCCCGCGCAGTAGCCAACGCGACCTGTGAACCTGTAAGTCAAAAACCCTCGACCACACGACGTTCTTCCTCATCAATGTGGAAACAGAGTAGTTCATCATGATCGAAAACCGGGTCGGGGCCCATCGGCAATCGCGACAATGCGTCAGTGTTGGCGTGCTGGACCATGGGGCGATAGTGAATCTCATAGTGAAAACGAGACAAGTGTAAGGCCCAACGTTGCAGGCGGTGAGCTGCCTTATCCGGAAGCGACGCCGATGGGCTGAATAGAGAGACCAGCGGCTTGTGGTCAGTGATGAGGTGAAACTTAGAACCATACAAAAAAACGCTGAACTTTTTTAGAGCATAAATGATAGCGAGTGCCTCCTTTTTGATTTGAGAGTAACACCGTTGCGCATCGTTGAGGGTCTTGGAAGCATAGGCGATGGGTCGTTCCGACCCATCCTCATACCGATGGGCGAGAACAGCCCCTAGGCCATACTGTGGCGCATCAGTCGCCAGAACCAAGTGCTGACCCGGACGGAATGTGGCAAGACAAGGTGCTGACTCCAAATGAGCCATCAGGCGGACAAAAGCCTGCTCACACTCGTCGGACCAACAGAAAGGGACGTTTTTGCATAACAGCTGATGCAGAGGATGAGCTACCGCCACCGCGGATGGAATGAATTTGTGATAATAAGCAATCTTTCCTAGAAACGCCTGAAGTTCTTTGACCGTAGACGGCCGGGGTAGACCGCAACGTGCTGACGTAGAGGACGTATACCCTCACGGGACAAGTGGAAACCAAGATACACAATGGAGGGTTGGAAGAACTGTGACTTGTCCAGATTGCACCTCAACCCAGCCGAATGCAAAACCTGAAACAGTGCAAATTGCAAAGGTGCCCCTCAGTGGAGGCCCCTGTGACAACAATGTCATCCAGATAGTTATTGCAGCCGGGAACGGAAGCCGTGAGCTGTTCCAAAAACCGCTGAAAAATGGCCGGCGCGCTAGCGACGCCAAATAGTAACCGCTGGTACTGATACAACCCACAAGGAGTGCTGATGACGAGAAATTCCTTGGAAGAAGCATCCAACGGCAACTGATGGTACGCCTCCGATAAGTCAAGTTTGGAAAAGAACTGGCCCCCAGCGAGCTTGGTAAATAACTCCTCAGGACGGGGAAGAGGATAAGTGTCAATGAGGGTCTGAGCGTTGACAGTGGCTTTAAAATCACCACACAATCGCAGACTCCCGTTTGGTTTAGAAACCACCACGATTGGCGATGCCCATTCGCTGGAGGTAACAGGAAGGAGAATCCCTGAAGCTGTTAACCTGTCTATCTCAGCCTTGACAGGTGCACACAATGCCACCGGAACAGGGCATGCCCGGAAAAACTTAGGGTGAGCTGTAGGTTTAAGAGTAATGTGGGCTTCAAAATCCTTGGCACGACCAATACCAGCAGAGAACACGGACGGAAATTCAGAACACAATCCATCCAGCTGTTGATACGGAATATCCTCAGATATGAGGTGCACATCATCATCAATGGAGAACCCGAACAACTGGAAAGCATCATAACCGAACAGGTTTTCAGTGCCCGCATGATCCACCACATAAAACGTGAGGGGCCTAACAACAGACTTGTAGGCAGTGGAAGCATCAAACTGGCCAATGATAGGAATTTTCTGTTTATTATAAGTTCTCAGATTTCGCGTAACTGGAGACAAGGGAGGGGAGCCCAACTCCAAATACGTGCGAGAATTAATGAGAGTTACTGCAGAGCCAGTGTCCACTTGCATGCGAATGTCTTTATCCAGAACACGAACAGTAACAAACAACTTATTTGTTTGAGAAAGCACACAGTTAACATCCATGTCCGATGCCTCATCCTCGTCGACAGGAACTTTAGGGGACGGACACACAGAAGCAATGTGGCCTTTTTTCCTACGTGAATTACACGCGGCCCAACATTTTGGACACGTGGCCCTGTCACGCTGTACGAAACAACGTGGACAAGAAGGAAGTGCGGAACGAACCTGCTTCTGTGGTTGCTGTTTTCGCTGCGAGTGGTGCGGCCCAACGCGACGTTGTTTACGCGAGTGAACCGCCGCCACATCTTCGTTCTCCTGTGAAACAGGCAAATTGTCCGTGTCGAAAGTTGACTGTACAGCGCCTACATCACACCACGCGTCTATTTGCGCGCCAGCAGCGTGAGACACTTCAAAGGATTGAGCGATGCTTAGAACTTCCGACAACGATGGGTTTGGCAGTTGTAGGGCACGTTGCCGAACTTCTTTATCAGGAGCAAGCCGTAGAATAGCATCCCTAACCATTGAATGAACATAAGACTCATGATGAGTGTCCGTGACACACTGACATTTCCTACTCAGATCGTGTAGTTCCGCCGCCCAAGCCCGGTAAGATTGATGGGGCTGTTTACGACACCGGTAGAACGCCACACGGGCGGTAACGACATGGGTGTTTTTTCGGTAATAGTTAGACAATAAGTCACACATTTCTTGGAAGGACAGAGAGGCAGGTTGCCGCAGAGGGGCTAACTGAGATAGCAGCTGATAGATCCGTGGGGAAATCCAAGATGGAAATAACGACTTACACGTAGGAGCGTCGACAACGCCGAAAGCCAAGAAGTGTTGCCGCAAACGCTTCTCATAATCCTCCCAATCTTCAGCAGCCTCGTCATAAGGAGGGAATGGAGGCGGAGAAGAGGAAGACAGACGATGAGTAAGCGACGTCAACAACGCCTGAATAGCAGCCGTCAGCTGTGTTTGTTGTTCAATGAGCGCTTGCCTAAGCTGTTCCATGTCTGCCCCATCACGAACACACAAATCCACAACGCAGTGAAAATATCCGACCTCGTCGCCAAAAAGTATTATAACATTTAATCACCAATAATTGCATGGATATTCAAACACACTCACTTAGAAACAATAGCTCGTTACATGATAACAACTCAGTATCTCTTATTCGACTCCCGTGCCGTGACATGCCGCCGGCGCCGTTCATAGCTAGGTGGCACTCCCGCGTTCAGCCGAGTTGCGGAGCGCATCTATCGCCGTTTGCGCGTACTGTCGTGGCGGCACTGTTAAATGTCATGGCACTGTCACAACAATTAGCATGCATTTACACATACCAAACACAAAAAGTATGTCAAGAAGGTAGATTTACTTTACTTAATTTTGTATTTTGAAAGTGTATGGTGCACTAATAAATGAAAACTATTTTTGGTCACATCTATTTACTGAAATGCCCATCTTCACTGAAATTATTAAGATACCACACTGTTATAACCAGGAATAACACAATATATACCTCACAGTACTACAGATTATCATCACAACACTGATACAAATAATTCTGTCACCAAGCACCAAGTTGTTGATGAACACTTTTTGAAAATTATATAAATTGATGGTGGTTATGCCAATGTCCGGGAAGTGCAAGTGGAGTTCGGGTGGAAATCACAAGTCCATTGCCTTACTAAGCCTAGTGAACGTTGAAGTCCAAGTTCCAGTGTAGCAGCCAGATTCTAAGTCCAGAGCACAGCCAAATCTCAACATTGAGTAGGAGGTACCAGTCCAAGAGACGAAACAGTTCAATGCAGGGAGTAGAACATAATGCGATGAGAACTGCCTTGTAGATGTTGGTAGCGGCGTTAAATGAGGCTCCATAGTTAATGGAGCTGGTGGCTGGGGTAACTGTATATTCTGGATGGCCAATCGTTAAGTGTTATGGTGGGCCAATCGCTGTGATTTGAAGCGTGCACGTGCAAACGCGCCCTGTGATGCTAGCAGCGGACCACACACAGAGTAGTGCTACCAACGATGCATTTCTCAGCCGTGCGTAATGGGGTATGTTGCTGTTCAGTGCAGAGATTTAATAGTGCTGGATACCACACATACCTTACTTTTCATTTTGAGTGCAGTTAATGAATGTCCAAGTACTTCCTCAAATACTCTGCAGTCAAAGAATCTAGCCGGTCAGAAAGATTGTTTTTGGAGGAGGAAAATGAGTCCTCCACATCAGAAGATGTTTGTGGTGCGCGTTTTAGGAGCTGAAATATTCCTGGAGACAGGTCTGATGGAGCGCCTTCTTCTCCCTCACTGAGGGTATTTGAAGTAGTAGCAAAATTTTATTATTGTGAATTTTTTGCCAAAACAGAGTCAAACTTATTAACTGCCTTCTGTGCAATATCACTTTTGATTTCAGATGCATTTGATGTTCTTAACAGTTTCTAATGATTCCTGTGAAGGTAGTTTGGTATCCTGGCCTGGCGACTTTGAAAGACTAGAGGAGATAATGGAATTGGATCTTAGCCATCAGACAAAGCTGTGGAAATCATGGACACTAGAATTGCCTTGCCACAGCACTACACACCATTCTGCCAGCAAATTAGAGGCCATGCTCACCCTGTAAGTTCTGCCACGCTGTGATATGGGACTCAGTGGTGTATTTGCTTTGCTATCATCTTTTCATAATGCACCATTGGTTCTTGGTTTCCGTTTTTGTTTTGTCTCAAGTTCTCTCTTTCCAGGTTATTTGTTGGACTTGGTTTATTTGTGGTGCCATCTCCATTTGTCTGTTTTCTTGTTGTTGTCTTTACTATTCCCACTTGGCAATCTGCTGTTGATTGCTGCAGAGCAGTCGATCCCACCTCATCGGGTTTCTTCCAAGTCATACCTTACATCCAACTGCATTTTGCTCACAGTAATTGGCAGTGAGATAGAAGGTTATCAGAGTACCATGGAAGCAGAGCATATGAAAATTGCAACAGCAGTTTCAGTAATAGCAACAACAACAGCAGCAGCAGCACATTTAGTTGCTGCTTCAAGAAGTTTGGCTCCTGAAGGCTCAACTGCAGATACTGGGTACCCGACCAATGCATGCAATGATCACTTCCAAGGTGGAGAGTCTTCCACCAGTGTTTCCACCATTTAATGATGCCAAAGAGGATTGGGACACACATTTACAGTAGCTGCAACAGGACTTCACTGCCTTTCAGGTAACTGATGACAGTCTGCTAGAATTGGTCTTTCTGTCTTGGGAGTCCCCAGATATGTTTTTCTTACTTAAGAAGTTGGGTCCTCTCTCAAATCAAGTCACCCTAAAATTAATATAAATGTGCTTTTGAGTTGTTATGTGCAACAATTCCATGCAGTCACCTCGTAACTCAAATTTCATCAATACCACAAACAACCTGATCAGATGTATCGCTCCTGGGTGACTGATTTACAAGGGTCGTCACCAATGCAATTTTACTTTTGTGAACCCAGCATGCAAAATCTCACCTGCAGACACTCTAATTAGGGACACAGTTGCCCAGTTGGCATCAATCTGGAAGCACACATATCAGCCCTCTGGAAGCACACATATCAGCCCTCAGACTATACAGTCTGTCGTTGGAAGATAGTTTGAGAATTGTGAACACTCAGAATTGCACAGGCAAAAAATGAGCATCTCATGGCTGACAGCAGGTAGCAACAGTCAGCATACCACATCACTTTCTGTGAATGTTTAATACCTGCAAATCATTTCCAAGATGGTAGTATCATGAATAATCAGTGTGAGATGTATCAATGGGCTCTGAACTCGCAATCGTAGCACATTGACTGTGGCAGTGGGGACTTCTGTCATGTCCAGACTGCTTCACAGTGCACCCATGTGCAAAGTGTACAGATCGCTGGGCCCACTGCAGTGACTGTGGAAAAGTTGGGCTTTTCCAGACAGTTTGCCATACACCATCAGACAATCACATCCAGTTCCCTGCGTGCATCACAGGAAAGTACATGAACTTCAGGCAATAGTTCTCCCAGGGAAAACTTTCACTAATGAACTATTTATAAACCTCACAGTTATGAACGTAGACATCTGTTTTCAGGTAAACACAGGAACTAAATTTCAATGGTAAACATACAAACATTTTCTTGTCCAGAGTCCCCTGACTTAGCTCCATTGTGTTGTATGTTGGTAGCATATGGTGACAATTTCACCTGTGGGTGAGTGAAGGTAAAGAATATGTAACTACCTAAAAATCCAAGTTCTAATTATAATGCTGGAAGTGGACTTAGTGCATTAGGTGGTAGGTGGGAATGGTGTGATATTATATTACCTTGAACTAGATGTTCAGAGTTTATACCAGATGTGGACAGTTCCAGAATCTAGACCTGTTTTTTCAACATATCGTGTAATTTCAGTGTTTCATGGCCTTCAAATATGGCAGTTCGTAACACACTGATTACTGATTTTGTGATTATTAGATTTTTTGGTATGGAATCAGATTTAGTCCACTTCTTGCACTGATATATGAGAAATGCCATTTGACCATGTTCAGATTGAACTGAAAGCTCGTTTCAAAGATGCAGTAAACATCAGTGCAAGAAGTGGGCTATGAAGGTAAATCATCAAATAACCAACATTTTATTAGAACTCTAATGTTGATGTATGCACTGTTTTATGGGATTAGCAATATGCTATAAAGGTATCATGGTAATTAAATTATATGCACCTGTGTGATTGTGTATGAAATATGATCAGACCACTGGCAAAGCACATCACACAAGATCAACATGATGTTATTCATCTTTTGTGGTCATAGCTAGTGAACCATCTGAAATGAACAATAGAATGTAGATTCTGTGTGGCAACCATTATGGAAAGAAAGGGAGAGTGAATAAGTGGAATAATAAAAAGAAACAGAGAATGCGACTTCAGCGACAAACAGTGGACTGGAGTACTGATGCTTGTGAAAATAGAGACAGCGAAGCAGCAACACTGAACTGTTGTTGATGAAATTCAGCACATGTCATGGTACTGCATACAGTATTATCCATTCTGTACTTAAGTTAAGGAAAGCGTGTAACTGATTTTGACTGAGGTGGTCATCCAATAATTACAAGTGTGCAGGGCAGACAATATCTCAGAAGCAGTTAGAGCATTATGTGCATGTGGGACATTCACTTACTTTTCAGACTGAGTTACGATGGAATTATAGTCTTGATTGCACTCCATAAGAGACAGAGAGTGGCCTTGTGTGTGTAAATGTGTGTACCTTTACTAGAAATAGAACAAGAGCTTGAAAGCTAGTGTGTATACTATTATCTGTGCATGTTTCTATGCTCCACACATCAGTCCACTGTAGTGATTGGTTGCCTTTCCATTATTTTACATAGAGAGGAAGAGATAATTGTTTAAATTGATCTACAGCCTAGAAAAAAGACACAGGCATCCATAGGAAAAGTTATCACAATGATCTTTTGGACCGTTGAAGATCCTCTATTGGTGCACTTCCAAGAAAAGAACCAAGTATGATTAGTACTAATTACAGTGATTTGTTTTTTTTAAGAGAGCTGAAGAGCTTTTCCTTCACAGAAAGTACTGCTTCACAATTACAATACTACCCTCATATGGCTGTGCATACTAGGTGTGGGATATATGGTGTGAAGAACTACCATTATGCACATCAAAAGTTTTCACATAATCTTCATGTCATGGAGGCAATATGGAAATGATCCCCCTTCCTCCCTCTACCTCTCCTAAGGACCCAAAGAAAGCAGGTGTTGACAGATGTGAAAATTACCGAACTATCAGCTTAATCAGTCACAGCTGCAAAATACTAACACGAATTCTTTACAGACGAATGGAAAAACTAGTAGAAGCCAACCTCGGGGAAGATCAGTTTGGATTCCGTAGAAACACTGGAACACGTGAGGCAATACTGACCTTACGACTTATCTTAGAAGAAAGATTAAGGAAAGGCAAACCTACGTTTCTAGCATTTGTAGACTTATAGAAAGCTTTTGACAATGTTGACTGGAATACTCTCTTTCAAATTCTAAAGGTGGCAGGGGTAAAATACAGGGAGCGAAAGGCTATTTACAATTTGTACAGAAACCAGATGGCAGTTATAAGAGTCGAGGGACATGAAAGGGAAGCAGTGGTTGGGAAGGGAGTAAGACAGGGTTGTAGCCTCTCCCCGATGTTGTTCAATCTGTATATTGAGCAAGCAGTAAAGGAAACAAAAGAAAAATTCGGAGTAGGTATTAAAATTCATGGAGAAGAAATAAAAACTTTGAGGTTCGCCGATGACATTGTAATTCTGTCAGAGACAGCAAAGGACTTGGAAGAGCAGTTGAATGGAATGGACAGTGTCTTGAAAGGAGGATATAAGATGAACATCAACAAAAGCAAAACAAGGATAATGGAATGTAGTCTAATTAAGTCGGGTGATGCTGAGGGAATTAGATTAGGAAATGAGGCACTTAAAGTAGTAAAGGAGTTTTGCTATTTGGGGAGCAAAATAACTGATGATGGTCGAAGTAGAGAGGATATAAAATGTAGGCTGGCAATGGCAAGGAAAGCGTTTCTGAAGAAGATAAATTTGTTAACATCCAGTATTGGTTTAAGTGTCAGGAAGTCATTTCTGAAAGTATTCGTATGGAGTGTAGCCATGTATGGAAGTGAAACATGGACGATAAATAGTTTGGACAAGAAGAGAATAGAAGCTTTCGAAATGTGGTGCTACAGAAGAATGCTGAAGATTAGATGGGTAGATCACATAACTAATGAGGAAGTATTGAATAGGATTGGGGAGAAGAGAAGTTTGTGGCACAACTTGACCAGAAGAAGGGATCGGTTGGTAGGACATGTTCTGAGGCATCAAGGGATCACCAATTTAGTATTGGAGGGCAGCGTGGAGGGTGAAAAATCATAGAGGGAGACCAAGAGATGAATACACTAAGCAGATTCAGAAGGATGTAGGTTGCAGTAGGTACTGGGAGATGAAAAAGCTTGCACAGGATAGAGTAGCATGGAGAGCTGCATCAAACCAGTCTCAGGACTGAAGACCACAACAACAACAAAGGACATTCACAAGCTCTTGTGGGCAGGTGGACCAGGTATGTTGCAGAACAGAGTGACTGTTGACCACCATTTATCTAAGTACATTTGTGAAAAAGATATAATAGAATTCTTACTGTTTAATTTCTTATTTTTATATGTTTATGGACACAATCACAAAAGAAATCAAGGAAGAAGAAAATGAAGATCTCAATGCATTTGTTTTTGCTGATGACATCGCCATTTGGGAAGAGACGGAAATGGAAGTCAGAGGAGACTAGATTACTGGACCACAAAATTTAAAACATTATGTGAGTAGGAGCAAGGCAGTGGCAATGAAGGTGAACAGAACACCCACATCTTGTCACATCATACTGGAGGGGGAGAAGGTTGAATGTATGAAAAGCTTCAATTATCTGGGTAGCATCATATCACGCAATGGAAGTTCCAAACTAGAATTCTTAAACAGAATAACAAAAGGATATAGCTTCTTCCACCAAGTACAAAATCTAATCTGGGACAAGGAAGTCCCTCAAAGAGCCAAACAGACAATGTAATATAAACTTATCTCCTGCCTATCATGGTGTATAGTCTAAAGGCCTGTTTCATAAATAAGAGAGAAGAAAGACAAATACAAGCATTTGAAATGAAGTTCCTTAGCTCGGCTCTACAAAAAACTAGGAGAGACAGAGTCAGGAATAATTATGTAAGGAGAGACCTGCAGGTGACATTGACTACAGAGGAGAGGATGAGTGCTTTGAGATTGAAGTGGTTCGGTCATGTGAAGCGAATACACCTGCCTCGAAATCCTCGCCAGTATTTGGAGGTGGAGGTACCAGGAAGAAGAGAGAGATGGATAGACCACGGACACATCTCTGCCCAAACTCTTTGCCTTTGCAAATGTCTGCTTGTGTCTGTATACGTGCGGATGGATATGTGTGTGTGTGCGAGTGTATACCCGTCCTTTTTTCCCCCTAAGGTAAGTCTGGAACCACAACACCCTAATTCAGTAGTTAACCTTCCCTCCAAACCTCTGTCCCAATCCCAAACCTCTGTCCTATCCAAAGGCCTCACCTTCAGCCCTACTCCCAGATTCGACCAAACAGCCCTCGTCAAAGATTTACTGTCCTACACTCGTACTCTCTGCTGGAAATATCACTTTGCCACGAAGAAAAATTATCCTAATCCTACTCTTAATGATCCAACTCCCCAAGACACTATCCAAATTGAACCCTGCCTGGAACAGTTCCGTCCTCCGTCACAGCGGGACCCACCTCCTCTTCCTCAAAATCACTCCCTCCAAACCTTCCAGGAATTTCTCACTTCCAGCCTTGCCTCTCAATCCTTCTTAAAAAAACCTTAATCCTACTCCCAACATCACCACTGCTGAAGCCCAGGCTGTATGTGATCTGAAGGCTGACCGATCCATCGTCATTCTTCCGGCAGACGAGGGTTCCACGACCGTGGTACTTGATCGTCAGGAGTATGTGGCTGAGGGACTGCGTCAGCTTTCAGACAACACCACATACAAAGTTTGCCAGGGTAATCCCATTCCTGATGTCCAGGCAGAGCTTCAAGGAATCCTCAGAACCTTAGGCCCCCTACAAAACTTTTCACCTGACTCCATCAACCTCCTGACCCCACCGACACCCCGCACCACTACCTTCTACCTTCTTCCTAAAATTCACAAACCCAATCATCCCGGCCGCCCCATTGTAGCGGTTACCAAGCCCCCACAGAACGTATCTCTGCCTATGTAGATCAACACCTTCAACCCACTACATGCAGTCTCCCATCCTTCATCAAAGACACCAACCACTTTCTCGAACGCCAGGAATCCTTACCCAATCTGTTACCCCTGGAAACCATCCTTGTAACCATTGATGCCACTTCCTTACACACAAATATTCCGCACGTCCAGGGCCTCGCTGCGATGGAGCACTTCCTTTCACGCCGATCACCTGCCACCCTACCTAAAACCTCCTTCCTCATTACCTTAGCCAGCTTCATCCTGACTCACAACTTCTTCACTTTCGAAGGCCAGACATACCAACAATTAAAAGGAACAGCCATGGGTACCAGGATGGCCGCCTCGTATGCCAACCTATTTATGGGTCGCTTAGAGGAGGCCTTCTTGGTTATCCAGGCCTGCCAACCCAAAGTTTGGTACAGATTTATTGATGACATCTTCATGATCTGGACTCACAGTGAAGAAGAACTCCAGAATTTCCTCTCAAACCTGAACTCCTTTGGTTCCATCAGATTCACCTGGTCCTACTCCAAATCCCATGCTACTTTCCTTGACGTTGACCTCCATCTGTCCAATGGCCAGCTTACAGGTTCGTCCACATGAAACCTACCAACAAGCAACAGTACCTCCATTATGACAGCTGCCACCCATTCCATATCAAACGGTCCCTTCCCTACAGCCTAGGTCTTTATGGCAAACGAATTTGCTCCAGTCCGGAATCCCTGAACCATTACACCAACAAGCTGAAAACAGCTTTCGCATCCCGCAACTAACCTCCCAACCTGGTACAGAAGCAAATTACCAGAGCCACTTCCTCATCCCCTCAAACCCAGAACCTCCCACAGAAGAACCCCAAAAGTGCCTCACTTGTGACAGGATACTTTCCGGGACTGGATCAGATTCTGAATGTGGCTCTCCAGCAGGGATACGACTTCCTCAAATCCTGCCCTGAAATGAGATCCATCCTTCATGAAATCCTCCCCACTCCACCAAGAGTGTCTTTCCCCCATCCACCTAACCTTCGTAACCTCTTGGTTCATCCCTATGAAATCCCCAAACCACCTTCCCTACCCTCTGGCTCCTACCCTTGTAACTGCCCCCAGTGTAAAACCTGTCCCATGCACCCTCCCACCACCACCTACTCCAGTCCTGTAACCCGGAAGGTGTACACGATCAAAGGCAGAGCCACATGTGAAAGCACCCACGTGATTTAGGAAATGACCTGCCTACACTGTGAAGCTTTCTATGTGGGAATGATCAGCAACAAACTGTCCATTCGTATGAATGGACACAGGCAAACAGTGTTTGTTGGTAATGAGGATCACCCTGTGGCTAAACATGCCTTGGTGCACGACCAGCACATCTTGGCACAGTGTTACACTGTCCGGGTTATCTGGATACTTCCCACTAACACTAACCTGTCAGAACTCCGGAGATGGGAACTTGCCCTTCAGTATATCCTCTCTTCCCGTTACCCACCAGGCCTCAACCTCCGCTAATTTCAAGTTGCCGCCGCTCATACCTCACCTGTCATTCAACAACATCTTTGCCTCTGTACTTCCGCCTCGACTGACATCTCTGCCCAAACTCTTTGCCTTTACAAATGTCTGCTTGTGTCTGTATATGTGTGGATGGATATGTGTGTGTGTGCGCGAGTGTATACCCATCCTTTTTCCCCCTAAGGTAAGTCTTTCCGCTCCCGGGATTGGAATGACTCCTTACCCTCTCCCTTAAAACCCCATCCTTTCGTCTTTCCCTCTCCTTCCCTCTTTGCTGATGAAGCAACCGTTGGTTGCGAAAGCTTGAATTTTGTGTGTGTGTTTGTTTGTGTGTCTATCAACCTGCCAGCACTTTCGTTTGGTAAGTCACATCATCTTTATATATATATATATATATATATATATATATAAAATAGAGGGAAACATTCCACGTGGGAAAAATGTATCTAAAAACAAAGATGATGAAACTTACCAAACAAAAGCGCTGGCCGGTCGATAAACACACAAACAAACACAAACATACACACAAAATTCTAGCTTTCGCAACCAACGGTTGCTTCATCAGGAAAGAGGGAAGGATAGGGAAAGACGAAAGGATGTGGGTTTTAAGGGAGAGGGTAAGGAGTCATTCCAATCCCGGGAGCGGAAAGACTTACCTTAAGGGGAAAAAAGGACAGGTATACACTCGCGCGCGCGCGCGTGCGCGCGCACACACACACACACACACACACACACACACACACACACACACACATATATATCCATCCGCACATACACAGACACAAGCAGACATTTGTAAGGGCATATATATATATATATATATATATATATATATATATATATATATATATATATGAACATCTAGTTATTATCCCTTCCATGTGGTTCTTTGTGCTATAATTTCACCACTCACTCAGACACTGGGACACCATGAGCAGTGTAATAATTTGTAGAGTACAGATTTAAGTTGGTAAGAGCTGATGGAGGGTTTGAGTGTGGCGCAGACCCCACGAAGCCGTGGACCGAAGTTATCAACATGGCACTGTGCAGGATGGTGATGACTATAATGGTGTGCACTGTATTTACATAGAATGGGCTGGGTTCTCTGGTCCAACTGAACTGATAATTGACTGGAAATGATTATGTTCTGCTAATTGGAGACGATTTGAATTGTTATCATAAGCTGTTATCTGAACCTAACCATTTCCAGTGAATGATTGGTTCAGTTGGACCAGAGGATTGAATCTATTCCATGTAAACACAGCCATTATGGAGCCATCACCAGCTTGTTGTGTTGTTTACAATGGGTCCATGGTGTCATGGGGTGTGTGCCATACTCAAACCCTACCATCAGCTCTTACCAACTGAAATTGGGACTCATCGGACCACTCCCATTTGTCTAGGGTCTAACGGATATGGTCATGAACTGCAAGCGACATCAGTTGTCTGCTGTTATAGCCCATTAAAGCCAAATTTTGCCACACTGACCTAACAAATATGTTTGTTGTACATCTCGAATTTATTTGTGTAATTATTTGATGCAATGTTATTTGTCTGTTAGCACTGACAATTCCTGTGCAAACCCCACTGCTCTCAGTCACTAAATGAAGGCTATCAGCCACTATGTTGTCTGCAGTGAGAGGTAATTTGGAATTTTCGGCACACTCTTGACACTGTAGATCTCGGAATATTGATTTCCCTAACTATTTCTGAAACTGAATATCCCATGTTCAGAGTCTGTTAATTACTGTCACGTGGCCATAATAATGTCGGAAACCTGTTCCCATGAATCATTTGAGTACAATTGACAGCTCAGCCAATGCACTTCCCTGTTGTACCTTGTGTATGCAATACTGCCGCCATCTGTATATGTACATATCATTGTCCCATGACATCTGTCATCTCAGTCTATTGCTTGCAACTTCCACTACAGAATTTTCACTTGTTTATCATTGTCTCTTTTATTGGCAACACCTGTTCCCTAAATGTGGAATCACAATTATTTTTACCCCATATTATTTGCTGCTGCATTTTATATTCTCATTCTTTGAGCAGAGTTAGTGTTTTTGTTCACTTTGAGCCCATTTGTTAAGGTATTGGTCATCAATTTCTGCAGATGTGTGTTTGAGACTTGTGTGGTTTGTTTCAGAATATTGGTCCATACTGGATGTACAGCTGTTGGAGTGATAATACTGCAGCTTGCACGTCTGTGGGGTGTTCATGTAACTGTGACTTGTCCACACAGGGCAATACCAGTTGCGCAAGCTTTAGGTGCAGACTGTATTGTTTCTGACCAGCAGCCAGATGTTGAGAAGCAGCTTTCAGAACATGATAGGTGATTGCAGATTTCATGTTTACGGTTAATACCTGTGTGTGTGCCAAAAAATTGATTTCCTTTTACAGAAATGACTGTAGCTGATTAAATTGAAACCATATTATTTCATTTATTAGAAAGTTGCATTAGGTTCCTAATTTTTTGATCACTCTGTGGCCCGATCTGTAGAAGTTCTATTCACTGGTGAGCTATGGAATAATTTTTTCATGAAACTCAACTTACAGGGATAGTTTTTTCAGAATTCGGGAATGTGTTGTAAGAATTGTATCTGGTGTTAGTTCTAGAAAATTTTACAAGGACCTCTTCAAGAAAGCTTGAAATTTTGACAGCTGATTCACATTATAAATATTCATTAGTGTTCTTTACCATTAGTAATATTTATCTTTTATTAAAAATAGTGAAAGCATGAGTATGGCACTAGGACCAAAATTAAGTTCTAAAAAATTTCATGAGTTAACACTAGTACAGAAATGGGTCAGGTACATGGATACGCATGTATTCGAGGACCTGGTAGAGCATCTGTAACATCTCTTGTAAATAATGTGTTGGATTTTAAGAGTGAATTAAAGAATTTCTTGTTGGGTAACTCATTCTCCTTTCATGACCTGAAACATTCTCATTCATGGAGCAAACATGACTGATAACAATATTACTTCTCTACAGGCCTAGCTAAGATTTGTGCTCCTGGTGTGTGGACATGTTTACAAACTCAGAAGTGCAGCTTTGTCAGGCCATTGCTTGAACACTCTATGAAGAGTTTTCAGAAAGGTTCCAAGACCCTGCTTGACCTGAGAGTTTTCAGTTAATTTGCAACACTTTTCTTACATTCCGCTGCTGATGTACGCCACTGCTTCCAGATTGGCCTGATAGACCTGTAGTGAAAAGCCTGCCTCAAGGACCTATTTGTTTAACAACACCATTTCTGAGACCTTTATTAGTTAAGTACTGTCTTGTGAGCAATATTCTTGACTTTACATAAAATCTGACTGTTATTTCAACATGTGGCTCAACTTATTTATGTGCACATTTTTTTTGGTTTTGTAATTTTTAAAGTAGACAAGTTTTCAAGTTTAACAGAATTTGACCTATGTAACTCCATGCCAGTGACTATATTTTTCTGTATTTCACATACTGTAATATCCCTGTGTGTATAAACTTATCAGTATATATTTAATAAGTAAAATTGTTTTGCTTGTATTTTTATCATTATTAACAAACATTTTCAGTTACGAGTGAAATTTATTGCATTGACAGAAAAATACCCTGAGCAGTGGGGAGGGATGGTTGTGAAGAGGGGGAGGGGGGGGGGGGGGTTGGTGAAGCACTGGCCTGACATGGCTGTGTTTCTGGGTTTGTGAATATGTGCACACTCCAAGAGTACAAATCTTAGCCAGAACTGTAGAGAAGTAATATTACTTTGCAAATATAGTGATGATATTTATTTTGTGAATACACCATTCACTTGATTGTATTGTATTGTATTTTTATTGGTCCTGTTGTCTACAAAGCGGTCCTGTTGTCTACAAAGCAGCTTATGCATAAGATATTGGACAGGTCAAGTTATAAATATACAGCAGAAAGTCATTTCTAGACACATGTATTTAAGGTTGCAATAATATACTTTATACATAAGTATTTATATAAAACACTTCATGAATTTAAATATTCTTCAATGGAGTAAAAGCAGTGATGCTGTAAATATAACTTTAGAGATTTTCCAAAGATATTAACCTCAGTAATAGCTTTTATGTTTTCAGGAAGTTTGTTATAAAGCTTAACTCCCATGTGAAAAGTACCTTTTTGGCACAAAGCTGTGCTGATTTGAGTTATATGTAAGTTTCTGTTTTGACTGGTAAAGTAATCATGTATATCACTGGTTTTTTTTCAGTCCTTATCTATTACATTTAATTTAAAGAAGAAAAGGGTTTCTATAATGTATTCACATGGTAATGGAGGAATACCAGATTTCTTAAAAAAGAGTCTCTGGGCTTGCACCAAAACAAGATTCTAATGGCCCATTTTTGTAGTTTAAAAGTGCTATTATCTGTTTTAGAGTTTCCCCAGGACATGACACCATATCTAAGATGAGAATGAAAGTAGGCGTGATTCATTACTGTTTTCTGATTACAGCATGATTTTAATGAGCAAAGAAGGTAACATGTTTTGCTAAGTTCTGCATTGAGATGTTCAATATGCTTATTCCATCTGATGTTGCTCTACAGCCAAAGTCCTAAGAATTTGGTTTCAGTATTGTTATCAACTAGTTTGTCATCGATAGAGACTGATGGGATAAACATGTCCTTGTTAGGGACATTGTATAATTTTAGTGAAATGGTTTTTTTACTGTTTATTACAAGCTGATTACTCTGTGCCCAGCTGCTAAGTTGTTTCGTGACTGCATTTATTGTCTGCTGTAACTGTTCATTGTCTCCTTTTAGTAGAATTGTGGTGTAATCTGCAAATATGATTGTTTTATGTGCCTCATCATTTAAGTTTAGATGATTTATGTACAGAAGGGGTCCCATTAGTGATCCTTGGGGAACACCACATTTAATTTGTTTATAGTCAGATAAGTGTTCAGACACAGTTTTTAGTGTAATATTTGTGTGCTTGATGCACACTGTCCACTTACGATTAGCCAGGAAGAAACTGATCCATTTGTTGGACAGACCTCGAATACCATATCTTTCAAGCTTTGATAGCAGAATTTTATGATCCACCATGTCAAAAGCTTCTGACAAGTCAATAAATACTCCTATTGATTCTTGTTTTTTGTCCATCAGGTTTAGGATAGAATTGATGCACCCGTAAATAGCTGTTGTCATTGATTTCTTATTTCTCAATCCATGTTGTCCATTACACAGGATGCTGTTTTTATTTATAAATTTCATAAGTTTTTCATACATAACTTTTTCTGGTACTTTAGAGATGCAGGAGGGAATTGTGATGGGTGTGTAGTTATTTACATTGTTTTTATCACCTTTTTTATTTACAGGAATAACTTTTGATGTTTTCAATACATCAGGGAAAGTGCTTGCCTGAAGTGAGCAGTCACATAAGTGTTTGAGTATTTCAATTAGGTTTGGTGCACTCTTCTTTAATGTTGTTGCAGAAATACCATCAGTGCCTGCAGACTTGAAATTTTTTAGTCCTTTTATTGCTTTAGCTACTTCATCTTGTGAAACAGAACTGATGTACATTGATCCTCTACATGCACTTATTTTATATCCATTTGCCTCGGTGCTCTTAATGTTTGACTGTAATGTATTATCAGCAACACCTGTGAAAAAGTTGTTAAATGTGTTGGCTACTTCTAAGAGGTTTGTTACTTTTCTATTTTTATGTGATAGTGTTATATTTTTGCAACATTGTCTGTATTCTCCAGATTTTTTTTATAACACTCCACGTAGCCTTTGATTTATTAGCTGAAATATAAATGAATTCATCATTATGCATTATTTTTGTTGCTTTTATTACTTTTCTTAATATTTTGGAGTATTTTTTATAGTATTACGTACATCATGTGAGGAACTTTTTGAGTTACATTTTTCATGAAGCAGTCTTTTCTTGTGGCATGAAACCCTTATTTCCCTTATGATCCAGCTGTTTGTTCTAGGGTTCATAGGGTTAATGTTTTCAGTGGGAATGCAGATTCAAAGAAATAGGTTAATGTATCAATGAAAGTGTTGAATTTTTCATCTATATCATTCATGTTGTACACTTCTGACCATTTTTCTTTGTATAATAAGTTGTTGAAGTAGTTTACATTATCCTGATTATAACTTCTACATGCGGTTCTGAAAGACATGTTGTTAATAATACTGCATTGTGTACTTTTATGCTTAATATTTGAACAAGTTGGTCACTAAAACCTGCTTTGAAAATTTTTAGTGAGGTGTTGTGTAAACTCTTCTTGACTTGAAACTGATCTAGAGCTGTTTGGCTAGTTTCTGTTAGTCGGGTAGCAGCTTTTACTTGAGCCTTTCAATTAAAGGATGTTGAAAAGTTCAAAAGAGTCTCCCTATTTTCACTATTTGTGAGAAAACTGATATTGAAGTCACCACAGATTATCAACTCACAATCCAGTTTATTTACTTTATTTAGCAATGACTCCGTTTTGTTTAAGAAAAGTTCAAAATTTCCAGATGGTAATTGGTAAACTGTAGCAATAACCAGGTTGAACTGAGTAATTTTTACAGCTGCAATTTCATAATTATTTTCGACATTTGATCTAATTAAGTGTGGTAGGGTAATAAAATCTACCTTATCCTTTGTGTAGATTGCTACCCCACCCTGCTTGCTATTTTTTTCTGCAGTAGTAAGCAACCAAAATGAATTTGTTTATTTTCTTATTCTGGATTAATTCTAGGTTAAGCCAGTGCTCAGAAATGCGTAACACAGACGTATCGTTAAGTTTAACTGTTAACAGTACGTTCATCTCATCGATATAGTTATGCAGGATTGCACATTATGGTGATAAATTTTTAGACCAGGTGTATTCATGATTTGGTAATTGGGAATCATATTTACAGCATCACATACCTTTAGTTTAAATTAGGAATGTCAGCTGTGTTGTGTTTTTGTTCTTCTTTCTTGTTCATTTTGTTTTCCTCGCTGTTGTTGGAAGGATGTCCAGGAAGCTGATAGATTGTTTTATTCCTTAGAAGTCCTTCTGTAATTACTCCACTAACACGATCACAAACAAACCTTTTCCCTCCATAGTTCAAATGCATTCCATGCTTCGTGTGCAGATTTCGATGCAGCTTGCTTACACCCAGTACATTGCACTTGGCGTATTAAGAATGCAGTTTCCTTATTTTACTGTTTGTTTTCCGAATTTCTTTGTTTACACACAAACTATAAATTAGATCGTGCCTATGAGGCATTTGCTAGCTTGTTAAAAATTTTGCAGCATTTGCTTGCCACATAGTTTGAACCCATTATACAGATGATTAAGGCATTTTTCTGAATTAAATTTGTTGGAGAGTTAATGTCTACAACTTTTCTATTTCCCGCCCCTAGTTTGACTACACTAGTCACTGCTATGTCGCGATTTTTCTCACGGAGCATGCTGGATAGATTTCTGCCATGACTGAATGTTAGTAATAGTACATTACTCTTTTCACTGATGATCAGTGTTTTTTGTTGACATTTTTTAGCAAAAACACTATTCATTTTCAATTCACTGATTTTTACAAGTTCATGATCACTTGGAGCATTGTTATCACAGTCACTTGTTTGCAAAACATGATATCTGTTTCTATCAGAAAATCTGATAGTTTTTGCAGGGTCTGTTGTTCTTTTTGCAGTTGGAAAACCATCTTTATATGACAATTTTATCCACTTGGACAATTTATTACTTTTGACTTGCATCACTTCATTTGGTGTTGGATTCGATCGTAGATCCCGATTTTCTTTCTCGAGTGAATCAATATCGCTTCTTAAAGCACTGACTATGAATTGTAAGCTTTCAATCTGTTCTTTTAGCATTGTTATATCAGTGGTACAATTCTTACAAACTCCCTTTTTAACCGCATAACTATTTCTCAAGTTAGAATCACACACTTCTACACTTGTGGCCATCTTGAGTGACAATAAAGCTGGTAACATTTTATTTTAATCTTTAACAGAAATCACTTTTAACTGTCATTGTACGTAAACATAATATATTTGTTATTTGATAATACCAAACTTTTGAACTGTAAATGTTTTTGTTTTCTCATTTTGTTTGAAGGTTTGATTTTGTCTTCAATACAGTTGGACATGCAGCTGATGATCTGTGCCTAAAATTTTGCAAAGATGATGGCCTTGTTATAACAACTGTAGCAAGCCCATTAGCTGCTGACAACTATGGGCTCATTTTTCGATTGTTGTACAGCCTCTGGGTTCGCTTAAAATGCTTTTTTAGGGTATGTCCCTATATTTCAAGGGTTCTTAAACTTAGGATTTGGCTGTATATGCTCAGTTTAATTGGTTAGGTTTGTATTTGATAACTGATAGTTCTTTTGTGACAGGTCTGTGTTGGGGCTAATGCTTGGAGTTTAATGGATGAATCTCTTGTACCACTGAATGAATTAGGAAAATTAGTAGAAGATGGAAGTCTGCAGCCAGTTGTGGACAAAATATTTTCACCTCAGGATGCAGAACTTGCCTTCCAGCATGCTGACTCTTGTGATGCAGTTGGAAAGACAATAATAAGGTTCAGGTGAGTCTCCAGTGAAGATGATACCTGTGATTGAAATATGCTTCAAATATACCGATAATAGTTTGCATTAAATTTTAATTAGTATTTCAGTCAATCCTAAAAGCATGCTTAGTTCTCTTGTTTTACATTCTGAGAAATAAATTCAGATAAACTACTTAAATGAAAATGTAAAAGTAATTTGTGCTTTAGTGTACAATTCATTTAATGTCAGATGACTAATTCAATGATTTGGGGTTCAACTTTCAGTAGATTCCAGTATGTTTTTGGAACATAACATAACTTTCATTTTTGCCCAGTAGTTGTTTATGTGTATTTTCTAGGCTGCCATTCATTTGGGTCGCCAAATAACCAGTTAAATAGGATAGTACACAGGTCAGAGAAAGGAGAGAATGTACTGTCTCTAAAAGGACCGTGAATAATTAGGCACTTCATGTTAAAATTGACTTTTGAGTTGTTGATTTCTTTACTTTTGTAGAGGATTCATAAGTGGAAATTGTAATATATCTTACACTCATTCTTTTAAACATGTTACGATTTCATTTAAGTCTGTTGTCCTAAATAATCTAATGCAGTAATGCAGCCAAAGTCAATAAAGCTTTTATTGAGCAAAAGCAAACAATAAGGATATTGTGTAAAGCAGATAGCCACAAATACTGCAGAGCTCTCTTCACAGATCTTGAATTACTTTTGATGACTTCTCAGCATACTTCTTCCTGTGTGGTACTTGTAAACAATAACAAAAGCAAGATTCAGACAAAGTATGGTTTACACAGCTACAGTACAGGAAGTGATTCATATGTGAACTTTGCCTCATAATGTGGTGTTAGACGAATTGACTGTTCATGAATAACTCTTGTTTTCTGTATTAAAAAATATTCAGGTTTTAAGTAATGGACAGCATGATTCCCTTGTATGTGCAGAACTTATGTTTCTGATGATTTTTTTTCTGAATATTCTTTGTATTCAACATATTACCAGAGTTTCTCCAAAAAAATAGTAGCCTACTATGCCTTAATACTGTTTGAAATAACTGTACTATGCCTTTTCAGGATGTTCATGTCAGTGCCATAGGATAATACTTGCAGTTCAAACATAAAGCTATATAATTAACTCAAGAAGTATTCAATAAGCATATTCCAGTTTAAATTCTTATTTAGATTGAGTCCTAGAGACACAACATATTCCATTGCTGCTATGCTATTATTATTATGGCTTATTTCAATTTCCTGGGACTTTGACTGTTGGATCCTACATTATGCCATATGCTTTTTCAACGTACTTAGATTCATCTTGTTTAACTGGAACCATGTTTCTAATCTATCCAGTGTATTAATGATGTAGTCAGAGATTTTTCTGCTTGATTGCCATCAATTAAAACAGATGTATCATCTGCATACAGAACTGCTACAGAGTTCTCATTAATGGTCATATTTTTAACATAGAACAGAAAGCAGATAAGACTGACAAGGGAAACTCCCCATTACACCTCCCCACAGATTTAATGGTAAGATAGCCCAGTGGATAACCTATCAAAAACTGAACACAGACCAAACGTGAAAACGGGAAAAAGGTGAAACTGTGAAAAAAGAAGCAAAACAGAATTAGTGAAAGTTCCAAGCTTAAGATGGGCAACATCAAGTGAACTTGAAGTGCCACACCATTTCGTTTTCTTTCCTTTTTTTCCCTCACCCTCACAAAATTATGAACTGTCCATCCGGTCATGGATGTGCCTGTTTACTGTGTTCAAATTTGTGTCTGTGTCATGATGTAATGTCTGTTTGCAACAGTGAGGTGTAAGGAAGGGACCTCCAGATGTATGTACTTCCTATTTGTTCTACACAAGTGCCACATTTTATGACACTTGTGTTTCATTTTGGAAGTTTTGACTCTTGAAATCCCTTTTTTTAACATAGTTTACATCCATTTATTTGTTGTTTTCATTTTGGTGAGAGATCTGTACGGCATCTCGCCAGCTCTCACTGTTCACCACATTTACTTGTGACAATACTATGTTCTTACCAAATGACTCATATTCTAAAATCTGTGTATAGTATGACAATTTCCCAGACTATGGAAGGAGAACAGACACATCAGTGACTGGATGGACAGTTCATAATTTTGTGGGAAAAAAGGGAGGGGGGTCACAAGGGAGATTTAAACAGGATCTCCCACTTTGCAGTCCAACAACGTGACCACACAACCGCAACACGTGGTTCTGCCAGTTTGCTCAAGATTGCATATCTTAAGTATGGACCATTCTCTGTTTCTATTTTGCTTCTTTTTTCACAGTTCAGTACACTTTCTTCCTGGTTTTATGCTTGATCTGTGTTCTGTTTTTGATGGGACAGTTTTATATTAAGTTAGCAACCACCTTCTTTGGGTATTTTTGTCAAATCTCAAAGAAGAAAGATGGAATGATAATTTCCCATATCTTCTCAAGGTCCTGTCTTGAAGAGTGGTTTTATTTCTGCATCTTTTAATATATCTGGGAAACAATCTTGTTGAGAAGATTGATTTATTAATGAAGGTGATGGACGGGCCACTATTTCATACAGTGATTTATTTCTTTTTCTGGTTATCATATCTCAAGCTGCTGAATTTTTGTTGTTTAATTATCAGTTTTCGTTGTCCATTGGTGATACATTTCTGAACTGTGTGACACACTCAAACTTTCAATCAAGCCCAAAAGGATGTACTATTTTAAGAGAGAGATTTAAAACCATTAACTATAAATCATTACATGTATATATGAAAAAAATAGAAATCATGTAAATGCTACATTTTTTGCTGAGAAAGTGTATTATAATTCTAAAACTGATTCATTCCACAACATAGTGAGAGATCACAATTACAATCCCTGAGTGATGGAAATAACTACCCAGTAATGAGATCCCACCTTTTTATCTCATTGATAATGAGTTTTGTTGATAAAATTGTGAATGAGTCTTCCATTCAGTTTAATAATTACAAGCATCTTCATTCCATGAAAAAACTGGCATTATCCTAAAACAGATAAACATACTACATTTTAAAGTTAATCTTAAGGGTTTCTTCGTGTACGAAGAAAGGGTTTCTGCACTGTGGTACAAAGAACTTTTTGTAAGTACCTAATTAACGTAAAGCAGGTAATTTGGAATCATTGCAGATTCAATAGAAATTAAACAAATGCCTTTGCTACTTCTTCTACAAATGTCATGTTATCTCTCTTTGAGCAGTGAAAATGCCTATTAGTAACATGATGACTAAACATGTTCACTGTGAATAGGCTTCCATCCTTACAGCAAGTAGACCTAAACAGGTTTTATCTATTGACAGTTACTAGTGTACATATGTAAGTATCAAGTAATTTCGAATAGAAAAGCAGAAGGTATTCATTTTAAATGGGGAAGCAACAGCATATTTACAAAGTATGTGCTTTCATGATAGTTTCACAATGTTTGTTTATTGCTTCTATAATTACAAATAGAATATGTTACCATGATGACATGGTTCAATGGACAAGCTGAAGTATTTACGCAAAGAGATTGTGTAAGCTTATACACAGTTATAGCAAATATCTCTGTCGCCATGATGTTTTATGTTGAAAAATAGTCAATATATATTTCAAGTACTTGTATAGAAAACTATTCTGATATTCACATTTGTTTTAATATCCAGACCTTTTTTGGAGGGAGGATCAAATAAAAACACTTGTGGTACAGGCTGCCTTCTGTTCAACAGAGTTTAGAAAGGATCGTCCAGAATTCAAATACTTTCCGTGCACTACTACAGTATGTAACAAACCTGTTTCTCTCGATTTGTAGTTATCAGGGAAATTTCCTTTTTTTCTGCTATCTAATTCCACATCCTGGGATTATACCTTTTCCTCATTTTTGTTCCATCTTTCAAAAAGAAACAATCTGCCCATAGAACTGTTGTTGGCATAATTAAAATTGTAATAATTCTGCCTCAGTTTCTTAAGTGTGAAAAATTTCATGTGTGAAGGAAAATCTCACATGAAATTTTTCACACGTAAGAAACAGTCAAAACCATAAAAACTCCTTGCTGAACTAAATTTATCTGTTGTAACTAGGAATTCAATTGGGAAGATTTGGGATTGGGTCACCCTAATGGAATGACTGGAGTCATCACATAACTGGTTCAACGTTCATCATCTTTAGTACATTACTTGCCTTTATTAAAGTCAAATGAGTTTTAAAAATCAACAACAGTAAAGTTGACTGAGCAGGCTTCAGAAAAATGGCTTCTAAACAGCTGTCACTAATTATCAGCCACCAGCCATTAATTATACACCAGAAGTACAGAATTTTAAAAACAATTAACTACAGTTAGCAAAATCCACTGAGTAGTTTTTTTTTTTTAACTGAATGACCCTTAAACAACTGCCATTAATTATGAACCCACTTTCATTAAGTATACACACAAGGTACAGAATTTTAAAAACGACAATAGTCAGTGAATAACCAAAATTCACTGATCAGATTTTAACCAAATGACTTTTAAATAGCTACTATTAATTATGAGTGATGAAATCCATCGAAATTACTTGACTTGGATAAGATGGCCACCGTCCTTCCATTCCTTAAGCTTGCAAGAGGCTGAACTGTCTTTACTAGTGTCAATCAACCAAATAATCAAGTTGCTGGTGTATTTTCCAAAATATTATACCCACTCACAGAAACGCCTTTTCAGGGCAGGTGATAACTGATAATCAAAACCAGGCTTTATGCCTTCACAGGAGCTGATTCGTTCTCTCGTGTACTATCCAGAACTCTAAACCTCTTGCGCTCGTGGTCCACTCGCTCTGCACACCCCACAGTCATTCCCAAAACCTTCCTACTTTGTGGCTTTTGTCCTCACCAATGATGCCATCAGCATACCTCCAAAGTTACCCAGACAATAAATGTTAATGAGGGTCAAAATTGATAGAAGGCTGAGCCCATATGGCTCAACCTCCCTCCCCCATGGTTCGGCACCAAGGGCAGAAGGTAAAGATGGGGCTAGCTACCTTCCCTAACCTGACTAACATATACTCTAGAGATCTTCGCATTCAATTCATTACAGGCCAATATATTAACTGGACTCAGAAATCTTAAAATTTTAGAGGGGTCTATAAAATGGTGAACCAGTTTATTAGAAGGGATTGCTCCAGCTTTGGTTTCAACATTAAACCTACACACAAACATGTGGTCTCTGACCTTTCCCTTGAACTCGCATCCCTTGCAATTGTACCTACATTGCTGACACCTATGCTCGAGCTCTGTATTGCGTCTCGCTCTCTCCCAGTTATGTTGGATGATTTAGGGAGAGACTTGCTCAGGAAACAGCTCATCAGTGATCCAAAGATTACTCAAGGGAGACTTAATCAGGTAGGCCAGGATTAATGAGGGGACAGTAACATTGATAGCTTCATGCTGAGTAGTATTATAAGCAAGGTTTAACCACAGGCTAGAAAGGTTCCAGCATTTTTGAGATCTAACATGAAATATTATCCATGCAACCTCCAAATACCTATTAATACGATCAGCAAAGGATGGCTGGGGGTAGTAAGGAGCAAGGGTAAAGTAGAGCAAAAGACAGTAAAAGTTTTGGTGAGACACTGTACAGATTGGCCACTAGTGACCCTGCAGCTGGGAATTAACCAGCTAAAATGGGAAAACCCATCCAATACCCCTAAGATGTAACAATTCCTCCCCCCCCCCCCCCTTCCCCCCACCCTGGTACACGGAAGGGGCCCTACATAGTCGACAAAGAGACTGTCCATGGGTCTGCAGTTATGAGTAGACCCGTGAAGACCCTTGCATGATTTAGAATTGGGTTTCCCTTGTTTGCATAACTGACACTCCCCCACATAATGGACTTATATTCTTGCACATAGATGGCCACATCATATGTTATCTAATTTTGGTCAAAGTTTTATGGAAACCTGGATGACAGACCACCCTGGAGCTATGAAAATACCTAAAGATCACTGAAACCAATACCTGAGACAAATTTTGAATGTGTTTTACCCTTCCCCTTTTGACACACAATACCTTAATTAAGAACTTACCCATCTATGTGCTTGTCATTTAAAAAATTTCTCTCTTTTTAAGTTAGAAAGTATGGGAATCTTCTTCGTGCCTACCACTATGACTGCAAAAGAGTTCAGGAACCTCAGTCAACATAGCACCGCCCAGGGCAAGTTGGCGACCGTCCTCTGTATATTGAGGGGGGTCGCAATCTTCATGCATGCGAGTTAAAGCGTTGGCCTCACTGTTGTCTCAACCCCTGATATGATGAACTTTAAAATGAAATGTGGAGATGTGAACTGCCCAACAAGCAACCTACCGGGTGGGGGGGGGGGGGGGTAGAACTTACTTCTCCAAGGCAAAGAGAACTGCTAAAGCTTCCCACTCATACACTGAATATTTTAATTCAGTGGGAGATAAGCAGCATGATGCAGAGTTGACACGATGCTGCTCTCCCTGATGTTCTTGGAGGAGTACCACCGCTACCCCAGAATTGGACACATCACTTTAGACAGTGAATGGCTTGCCAAAATCCAGAATAACTAACACAGAAGGGTTGCTAAGGGTGTCTTTAACTGCCTCAAAGGAAGCCTGATGGCTCTCCCCCACCAAAGGAAGGACCCGCCTTTCTTGGACAAGTTATTCAAGGTTGCCACCAGTTGGATGAAATTAGGAACAAACTTCTGAAAGAAATTTGCCATTCCAATAAATCTGGCAACATCCTTCTCACCCTTGGGGTGGCGGGGAGGGAAGGGGGTGGCAAGTCACACAAGGAACGTGTCCACTCCTGATCAGTGCTGACCTCTTAATCCGAAACCAGGTGGCTCAAAAAGGATATACAAGGGCGAGCCAGTGTATTCTTAGAAGGCTTGACAGTGAGCCTGGCTTCTATAAGACGTAACAAAATTTCTTTGAGGCACTTCAAATGCTCTATGAACTTGGAACTGTAATCCACCACATCATCAAGATAGTTATAAATGGATTTGAACTTAAGATCTCCCAAAAAGTGGTCCAGAAGATGAGACACAACGTGGCTGCACCCGTAGACCGTCTGAAAGGTACGCAGTTAAACTCATAAAGGTTCCAATTTGAATAAAAGGTAGTTACTGGTTTGGAATCTTTGGTCAAGGTTATCTGACGGCTGGCTTGATTGAGGTCCACTACAGAGAACCAACGGGCACCCGCAAACCAGATGAAGCAGTTGTGATGGTAGGTCAATGGAACTGATTCCAAGATGACCTTCTGGTTGACTGGACTGTAATTGATGACTGGCGGATAATCGTCACTCTGTCCTTTAGGAACAAGAAATATGGATGAAGCGTAGGGAGGAGTCAAAGGTCGAATGATGCCATCCTGGAGCATGTTATTAGTTAGCCTGTGCAAAATCTTCATTGTGAGTAGTGATAATCTATAAGGTGGTTGGTGAACAGGAATATCGTCAACCAAGTGGACCTTATATTGTATCTTACTAGTTATGCCTCATTTGTTTGTGAGGACAATGGGAAATCGGGATAACACACTAAACAGCTGCCTAGCCTTGCCAGGTTCTAAATGATCAGTGGCAAACTCAGACGACTCCCGACTGCACATTACTAATCAGTTGAGATTGCCAACATGAACTCAATCCTAGCCTCAGGGCAAAGATTGAAATAAAAGGCATGAGCTTGATATCAAAAACCAGACTGGTACCCTCAATGAAATCACAGCCCAGTATCAAGTTAACTGACAAATTCTTAGCAATAACAATGTTAACAGGCTGTGTAAAATTCAGTGTGCCTAACTTGCCTCAAAACTCCACTACCAGAGGTACTCTTGTCCATTAACCACATGACATCTCTGAGGCGGGGGGAACAGGGAAGCATTCTACATAAATTCCCTAACTCAAGGTACCAGTTATAATGAAGTAATGAAGCAGAACTCCCAGAATCCAAAATAGCGCATACAGGCTCATCATTCAAGTGGGCACACACATACGGAAGCATAAGATTTTGCGCTGCTCTAATATGGGACCAATTCTTAACAGGATGATGGATACCTCTTCCTGCCATTGTCCTATAGTACCAGATATTTGAACACAGGCCCCTCTTCACTTGACATTACCGCACAAAGTGTCGACTATCTCCACACCTGAAACTTAGGTTTAACCTTACCAAGTGCAAAGCCCATGGCCTTGTGCTGGTTCCACTCAGATGGAGTAATTAGATGAGTGCCTGCCTACTGTTGCTCATGAGCATCCTTCCATCTTGGCAACCGTGGTATCTAATTTCATAAAGGTGGTAGATTTTCTAGAAAAAACCCCATGTAATCAGTCCTTAGGCTTCATGCCTACTAATATGGTATTAACCACATCACCTTCAACTACTTGCAGCCCCAGAGCTAGCACAGCAGTATGGATTTCATCAATGTATTGGAGCAAAGTCTCATGCTGATATTGCACATGCCAAAAATGCTTGTGCTCCAACTGATGCCTGATCTGGTGTGACAACTTCAGTTGACTAATACACTGTGTCAAATCACAAAGGGATGCTTCACTCTGCATAATCTAAAAGAAAATTTGCTGAAAACTCCACAGTTTAACCAATAAAGAAGCTGAAGAATAATGGCATGTGAAATGCACAATGCATCAGCATGAAAATCAAACCAAACTGTTAACCATAACACAATTCAACCTGTTCAACTTGCTCAATAGGAAGGTCACTGATCCCTTGTAGTAGATACAAAACGGGGTTTGACAACCTAGCTAAAACGTTCGAAGTGATCACATTTATTTGTCCCTCGGTTTCCTGCTTACTCTCCTGACGGCACAGATTATCACCTACACTGTCCCTCTTGCTTACACTCATTAGGTCATCTAACATGAGAAGATCCAGATCTACCTGTAACTCCCTAATTAAGCTATCAACAGCAGTACTTTCATTGGGCATCAGGGATGTCTGCTTTAAATCGCCAAGACGATTCGCTCAATGTGTCACCTGTCCTTGAATCCTTTATACTTTTGTGTGCACAAGCTGACTGTTGCATAAATATTTCACATTTTCCTGCAGTCCTACAAAAGCCACAAAGCCATCAATGAGCATAGCACCTATCTCACCAGGCTGAGGTCCAAGGCTTCCCCTAATACACCGTGCAAATGAGCAGCCAATTCAAGTACTGTGTCCTCACCTGATTGCTGCCTAATTCTTAACTAATACAAAAGGTGGTCTTTCTTGAGCTAGCCTACCCCTGGGCATGACCTGTCTTCCATGCTGATGATTGCTACCTGGAAAATAGTAGTAACCAAATACAGTTTACTGCTGACACAAGTAAGGAAGTAACTGAGAACACTGTTGCAAGAAGGGAAAAGATGGCCATCATCCCCTGCTCCCTCTGGGTCTTTCCAGAAAAAGGAAAATAACTACGCTCTGGGATACCAGTTGATAACTAGGAATTCATGACAGATATTATGGGATCAAGTCAGCATAATGGAGGGACTGGTGTCCCCATATAATGCTTCAGCATTCATCATCTTTAATACATAACTTATTTTTATTTAAGTCAAACACATTTTAAAAACAATCACATTAAAGTAGACTTTATAAAAATTACTTTTAAACAGCTGCCATTAATTACAAGCAACTAGCTGTTAACTACACACCAAAAGTACAGACTCAAAAATCAATTAACTGCAGTGTACAAAATTCACTGAGCAGTCTTTTTTTAACTAAACAACCTTTAAACAGCTACCATTAATTAAGAACACACTGTCACCCTGTAGACAGCAAAGGTACAGAATTTTAAAAACAATTAACAGTCACTGAATAGTTAACTACAGTTAACCGATATTCCCTTATCAGGTTTTAAGCAAATTGTCTTCAAACGTTCGTTATTAATAGTGATCCAACTGTCATTCAGTAGATTTCAAAATACAGAATTAAAAGAAAAAGAAGAAGAAGAAAAGAAAAAAAACCACTCACTGAATAAGCAGCTACAGTTAGCCAAAATTCACTGATCAGATTTAAGCAAATGACTTTCATTTTAAAATGAACATAAACAGTCTTGACCTAAAGTTGTGGTTATCAGTTTCAGTCAGTTACTGACCATTTTCACATGTCATACTGAAATATGAACATAGGATGAATTAAGAGGGATGTGTGCTAATACATCTTATATAACAAATAAAGAAAGAAGAAATTATATCCACGTTGGCAGGTGGTGACGGTGAACGGAGCAGGCATTATGACCTTCACAAATGTCAACTGCCGAGGAGAGCAATGCAGCTGTTGCTCAAATATGCGATGCTCTGTGCACTGCACACCGAATTACATCAGTGTAGCCAGTCAGACATACAGGAAGTAAAACAGTTGTTGTAGTACAGTTGCTTCAAATAAGATCATGAGTGCAATAATAGAGTTCATTGAGTTGCTTGAAAGTAATAGATATTGCCACAGAATGGGAAATAGTTGAAAGCAAGAGTACTTTCAGCAATCCAAAACGAATTATACATTTTAAAGCAAATTGTCAAAGCTAACTGTTTTCACTCCAATGAATTTGATTATTTGCTCTGTAAATTGCAATAATCTGATGACAATCTTACTACTCGCGATAGCAAATTTACCAAAATGACATACATGTGCTTAATTTCTGACAAAGTTGATAACTTTTTCAAGAACAAAGATTTGACAATAGCCTTTAGTACTAATAATCTTTTGCAGAATAGGTTGAAACATACAATTAGAAACTGCAGTAATACCTATCTCAATTTCGTTGTTTATAAAATATTGTGTGAAGATTATGATAAACAGTACATTGGTCAGACAGCTAGGAACTTCACTACTCATTATAAGGACCATACTTCAGGTAGGTCTCATAACAAATCAGTACTTGGCCAACACCTAACACATCACAATCACTCAGAAGGATCTACAGCTTAAAAGTTCTTCATCCTGCACCTAAAGGATTTTTACTTAAAAAATTAGGAAAGATAGAAATTTATGCTCACTACAAAAATAAATCCTTATCCATACTCTATGAGCAATTAGACTTAAGAGGAAAATATTTCTATGATCTTTTTGAAGACTTACTGTAGAATGTTCATGCTGTTCCATGCCTCATTTACTTTTATTTTATTTTTTATGTCATGGTTTCATGTTTGTAATAAAGTTTGTGCACTTTATTTTAAACTCTTGGCAGATTACATTCCTATTTTTATTGATGACTATCTTAATTAGGCTCAGTTTGTGTGCAGTGCTACCCTTCATGCAATATGATGATTTTGCCGTAGGCTAACTAAAGAATGCTGTTTTACTTCTGTTCACATTTATTCCTCTTTTATTTCTCTATATAATAATTGTAATGTCATGCTCATTGCTATTTTATAAAAGTTTTATGACAGTAGACAACTACAGTCACAGTATCTTTTAACTTTTGACTGCTTATGTGTTTGTTTTACATTTATTACTACTTAGATGGGTCCTTGGTGTATTATATTATGGTGATGTAACCTATATTTCTATATATCTGACATTGTGTACGCCTGTTTTTTGGAATAACTGTAAAGAACAATGTTCATAGTTCTTTTAAACTTCAGTTTCTTATGCTTTTTGTGTTATGTTTTCGACTACGTCGATGGATCAGTGAGATTTTGTGCTTTAGTTCTTCTGATGTAATTGATATTTTTTCATGTTTTAGGTATCATGTACCCTACTTTACTTGTTATCTTGTTAGTTACGTGGTCAGTGTCATCTAGGGGATCTGACACATAATACGACAGTCATCTTATCTGCATGCCAGTATATTGTAACAACTGATCGTAGTTGCAACTTTCAAATCTTCGCCAGTGAAATGTACACATTGACACCTGCATGCCACTTCAGTGGTAAATAGCGGCATCAGTCAAATAATATTTGCACTGCCATTATGATCTAGGAGCAATATGCAATACCACACATGCATTTCTACATGTTGACTTGGATGCCAGTACATATTTGATGGCCACTGTCGCAATGCTTTAAGTCCTCTTCTGCTGGGTGGCGCATATCGATATGACCAGGCCATCCCCATGGGAACCATTAGCATCACTTGACCACCATCTTTGCTGCCATACCATCTACGAGTTTGTGATAAATCCCCACAGATGGCTGTTGGTGTTGTCACAACTGATTATGATTGGTTGTCTCTTTTTTTATATATATTTTTATCACTGATTGAGAAAATGATGTTTATAGCAGTTACTTTATAGAATATAAAGCACCTATTTCTTCATTTGTTATTAGCTTTTGTTTAATCATTCTGTATAAACCTTATTGTAACAACTGTTTCACATTCTGTATGCTTGATTGGCTGTCGCTGATGTAGTTCAGTGTGCAATGGGCAGAGCATTGTTTATTTAAGCAAGGGCTGCATTGTTCTCCTTAGCAATTGATGTTTGTGGAGTTCATAATGCCTGCTCCGTTCACAACCGCCTCCTACCAACATGGGTATAATTTCTTCTTTTATTATTTGTTATATAAGATATATTTTATGTGTTACTACTATGTGAATACATCCCTCGTAATCCATTCTATATTCATATGTCAGTATGAGGTCTGAAGATGGTCAGTAACTGACCGAAACCAGTAACCACAAAAATAATAGTTTCTTAAGGTCGAGATACATTATGTTAATTTTAAAGTACTAAGAAAAACTGTTGTTCTCCGTGAGAAATGTTCTGAAAAATAGATTACTTTCAAACAGCTGCTGTTAATTATGAGCCCACTGTCATTCAGTAGACAGCAAAATACAGAATTTTTTAAAAAAAATTGACAATCAGTGAATAGGCAGTTACAGTTAGCCAAAATTTGCTGATCAATTTTTACTAAATGACTTTTAAATAGCTGCTATTAATTATGAATGGTGGTTGCATAAACCCCACCCAAGGGAGGGGCATGGAAGGTGAAGAGTGAGGGGTAAGGACATACACTGGAGTTACTTAACTTGGACGGGATGGCCTGTATTCTTCCACTCCTCAAACCTGCAAGAGGCTAGACCGCCTACACTCACATGAAATGGCTAAATAACCTCCAAGTTGGTGTTGTGTCTTCCAAAATATCATTCCCACTTATGGAAACTGCTATACTTGACAGTCAAAACCAGGCTTGGCATCTTCACAGGAGCTTATAAGTTCTCATGTACCATCTAGAACTCCAAACTTCTTGCACCCCCAGCCACCTCACTTCACACACCGCACTATCTTTCCCAAAACCTTCCTGCTTTACTGCTTCTGTCCCCACCGATGGTGCCACCAAAGTGCCTCCAGAGTTACCCAGCAAAGATCATCAATGAGGGGCGAAATCAGTAGAAGGCCAAGCCCGCATGGCTCAGATATCATTGTTAATTCCCCCTTAAGGAGAGCATTTCAATGCAATCAGTTTTATGGCATTTTTTCTGTCCCTTCCTTTCTTCTTCCCAAAAAACTCTCATACTCCTTTTGTCAGAAAAGTTCCAGGACAGGTTTTTAAAAAAAAATAGAAAATTGCACTTAACAAGTAATGATCCTAGTTCCTATCGAAGTAGTCCCCTTGGCTATCTATAAACAATTGCCAACGTTTCTGAGGTCTTGGAAGCAAGCAGGAAAATTTTCAATTGTGATGCATGTAAGCTCATTTGTCACAGCCCTGGATGAAACTTTCCTTTCAGTAACTTTTTCGTTAGGAGAAACAAGACAAAATTACAAGGTGAGAGGTCGCACGAATATGGCAGATGTGGGATGCCAATATCAGAATATCTGTCCGGATACTCGGTGTCAGATAAGTGCTGTATGTCTTGCATTGTCATGCAATAAGAGCCAGTCCTGACAGTGCCACATATCAGGGTGACGATATCAAACTACCTGTCACAAACTTTGACGTGAAGGGTCTGGTTCACTGTTTGACCTGGAGAGACATACTCGTGGTGAACTAATCCTATAGTATCAAAGAATGCTGTCAACATTGTCTGTGTTCTTGAAGGCTGTTGTTTGACTTTTTTCGAGGCTGGTGATCCAAGACTCCTCCACTCAGCACTTTGATGTTTCATGTGAGAGTCATACTGGTAGCGCCAACTTCCATTTCCAGCAATAATCTTTAATATAAATTTAGTATCACATTTGGCTGTGTCCAGTTGTTCAGAAATTCTTCATCTTTCCTCTTTCTGTTTGTCTGTTAGTGTGTGAGGGACAAGTTTTGCATTAAGTTTCCATTTCCCTAAATATTCGTGTAAAATCTTATGACACACATCACAATTCAAATTAAGTTCTTCTGATGTCGCATGCACAGTTACACGGCCGTCTTCTTGCAATAACTGTCTTACACACTTCTTCTTTGCATCTGTATGTTCTGCAGATGGGCAACCAATTCTAGGATTGTCTTGCACTGATTTTCTGCCTTCATGAAACCTTTTGTGCCACTCGAAAACATGACTTCTTAAAACTGCCTCTTCTGTATATGCCTGCCTAATCACTGTACCGATTTCACTACAGGTTTTCCTGAGCTTAACACAGAACTTAATCTCTCACTCTTTGCTCACAATCAGCATCCATTGTGTCACCATCTAATGTGTCGAGAACCCAAACTGTATGTTGCTAAGCACAGCCCTGAGGTGAGTTTGCATGGAAACTTGTTCAAGGTCATTTCAAGAACACATGTGTACCAGGTAATATAAAAACTATGTTTGTTCCTTTTTAGTATTGCAAATTCAGAAATAAGGAGAAACCTGTCCTGAACTTTTTTGACAAAGGGAGTGTTTCTTCTTCCTCTCTTCCGTCCACTTCTTTCCTGTTTTCTTCTCTTTGGGCTTTCCCCAGAATTTCTATTTTCGATCTTTTTTTTCCTGTCTGTCATGTCATCTGTGGAGATGTTTATTTTCTTGGGGCCTTCCATAAACAAAGAACAGCTGATGTTAACAGACAGCATCATAATAATAATACAATTTTGTTATATATACATACAATAAAATATAACACTTAATTACCTCTTGCTCAAATTATCATTTCATCCTCTATGAATTCCTTTATTGAATAGTAGTATTTCTCCCATAGAATCTGCTGTAGCCTTGTTCTTAAAATTTCTGACTCCAAATTGAATATGTTTTTGCCCATTAACTTGTTATATATTGTCATCCTCATAAACTGTGGAGTCTGTTCATATAATTTCAACTGGTGTGTGGGTAGCATAAAATTATTTTTATTTCTTGTGTTATTAGTATGGTTAAAATGGTACTCCTCAAATAATTTTTGTCTGCAGTGTAGGAAGATTATAATTTCATAAATGTATAAGGAGGGAACAGCCAGGATTTGTAGTTTTAGGCGACAAGACTCTGTTTGCTACGCAGTATTGGCAAATTTTCTTTTGCAGTTTCAATATTCGAGATACACTACGTGAACTTCCCCAGAAAATTATCCCATGTCTAATGGCAAATTCAAAATAACCATGATAAGCAATTTTTCAGTTACTTGAGTCAGTGAAATTTGCACTGAAAATGCAAAACTGCTTAGTTTATTTGATAGGAAGTGTATTCCAGATTAACTTCTTGTCCACATGTAGTACCAGTAATTTGACTCTGTCAACTTCTTTCATAGGTTGATTGCTATGTTGTATTTTAAGTTCCACACATTTTGAATGTTTGGTTTCGAAATGTACCATATGGGATTTTGTAACGTTGAGTTTTAATCCATTTAACTGGACCAATTTACTAAGGTACCTGGTGTGCTTACAATGGATTTCAGGATTTTTTCTGCAGTGTCATCTTCAATTAAAACAGAAGTGTCGTTTGCAAACAGAACTGATGGGGAATTTGTATTTATGGGCAAGTTACTTACGTAGAATAGGAACAGTACTTGCAGCAAAATGGAGCCTTTAGGTACACCTTGTGATATTGTACTCAATTTAGAATTCACTGCATCTGAGGTGAGGTGATAGATACCATTTGCATTCTGTTGTGTAAGTATGATGTCAGCCAGTTTAGAGCATTGTCTTTAATCCCATATTTGTCTAATTTGTAGATAAGCAAGTCATGGTTCACGGAGCCAAATGCTTGTGTGAGATCACAGAAGGTGCTTGCAACTGTACTCCTGTGATACAATGATTTGCCTATGTTTTCAGCAAAGTTATTCACTGCATCCAAAGTGTTCTTTTTCTGGTTGAAATCCAGATTGGTTACTTATAACATCATTTTTTACAATAAAGTTTTTGATCTGGTTTGCAGCTGCTTTCTCTGACACTTTTTACAGGACAGGAAGAATAGAAAATGGCCGAAAGTTTCCCATGTCTTCCCTCGTCCCTTTCTTGAACAGAGGTCTGACTTCGGCATACTGCAAAACATCAGGATAGCATCCCTGTTCAAAAGACTGATTGAAAATTTTAGTTAGGGAAGGTCCTATTATGCCACACACTGTTTTGACCACTTTAGTGGGTATCCCATCCCACTCAGCAGAGTTTTTATGTTTTAATGATAATATAACATTTTCCATATCCTTTATTGTGTTTTTTTTTTTTTTTTTAAATCCGTAGATACTCAGCTTCCAAGGGGGATTCCAGAGGGATTTACTTTACTCTGATACTCTGCTACACAACATCTGACTTTGCCACATTTATGAAGAATTCATGTAAACACACTGATATTTGAGATAGGTGTACAATAAATCTGTTATCTACTTTAATCCTAGATATATCTAAAACAAAGATGATGTGACTTACCAAACGAAAGTGCTGGCAGGTCGATAGACACACAAACATACACACAAAATTCAAGCTTTCGCAAAAAACTGTTGCCTCATCAGGAAAGAGGGAAGGAGAGGGAAAGATGAAAGGATGTGGGTTTTAAGGGAGAGGGTAAGGAGTCATTCCAATCTCGAGAGCGGAAAGACTTACCTTAGGGGGAAAAAAGGACGGGTATATGCTCGCACACACACACACACACACACACACACACACACACACACACACACACACACACACACATACAGACCAATCCTAGATATTTCATAACTACTAACTCTAACACCTACCTCTGGTTTGACAACAAACCACACTGCTCTTGTTTTACTCTTATGTTGTACAATGAACTTGTTTGCCATTTGTTTGGCTATCTTCACAACTTCTTCAAATATAGCTTTATAATGATGAACATAATCAGTAAAACATCTGTTTTTATTATATTTCAGTTCATTGTGTAGTTTCCTCTTCATGGCACTAGAAATTTTTATACCATGTGTTATCCATTTAAGTTTATTAGTTGTTTTGTTGCATGTGGTTCTAAATAGAAAAGTTTCATTAAATATTTCAAGAAAGCTACTTAAAAATTTGTTTAAGTTACTATTACTCAAAATACAGATGCTGTAAGGCCATTCAACCACTCTTTAACTTATTTCTAAATATAATTGAATTTTTTTCATTGAAGTTCCTTTTCATGTGGCGTTTGGTACATGAAATTTCATTTTTAATATTTGCTAGTTCAATGAATTATGTGGAGTGGTTAGACATTCCTAAATCCATGCAAAATTTGAAAACATCTTCAAGTACATAATTTGTTAGAATAGAGGTAGCGGACTGCGTTAAAAATGTTCTTGGCCAGTCTGTTTTCATTCGTTCTATGTATGTGCCTGTAGAACTTTGCCCTTCTTTTCTTAATGTTATTTGTAATGATCTCTGTCTGTTCGTGCAGTTCTTTTGCAGGTCTCTTTATTCAGATCCACACTTTCTCAACCACTCTGTTGGACTTTAACAGTATTTTCCTCTCTTGTTTACCCATCTCCTAGAGTTTCTTTCTTCCCTTGGTTACAGTTGTTTCTGAGGCATATAAGGCCTCTGGGAAGACTACTGTACTACAGTATCTTCAATTGGAATTAATAGAAATACTTCCTTAGTTGCAATGGTTCCTGTAGAGGCTCTAGCTAATTTAACTGGATTTTGGAATAATTTCATGTCACAGGCAGTAGTGAAATTCCTCTGTAGTTATTAGGGTCTGTTCTGTCTCCTTTCTTGGGGAAGGGGTGTATTAGGACTAGCTACCACTCTTCTGGCATCTTTTCTGTTTCCCAGATGTTTTAGATGATTGCATGTATTTTGGATGTAATGTTCCCATGGTCTAATTTTCAGATTTCTGAAATCAGTCCATCTTCTCCAGGTGCTTTGTTATATTTCAGTGATTTCATAGTTTTTATATGCTCCTTGTGTGTTGGGGCTTTGGAATCCAGGTTGTGGGGCAGAGGATAAATTAACTTTGTCATTTACAAGAGCGTAGTCAGCCAGAAAGCGATGGAGGAGATACTGACCATAATTTCCAGTGTGCAAGTCCACATCACCCATTGTATTCACTGAAAGAAAATGTTTCTACGTGCTATTTACTCAGCCGGATCAGGAACTATGGCTATAAATAAAAGTTTTGAGTTGTAATTGATTAATACATTCACTAAAAGTTCACATGCACAAACATAATAATATTCCTTGCAATAATAATAATAAGAAAAGAATAGGCCTCCGGTATGTTCTGCCAGTCGTAAAAGGCGATGAAAAGAACAAACCACTAATAGGGCTAACTCCCCCTTTTAGTGTGATTAGTTGGTTCAGGACAGAACTAATGAAGCCTCGGACAAGCGCCGTCATGGTCGGGGACGACGCTTGAACCCTATGCCCGCCCACAATGGTAACGACACTGCTAGCCAACTGGAAAATGATTTAAATCCAAATAGAGGTGTTTTGCAGGATATGCTTCCTGCAACCACCCTAGAAGGAAAACAAAGACAGAGGGTGAGATGGTCAGATGAAGTTAATCGACACCTCATGTTCTGTTATTACCAAGCAACAAACCTAGGAACCAACACAACTGGATACAGATCACAAGTATACACAACATTTATTACCAGATACCCAGAATTAAAATTTTTAACAGAACAACGACTAGCTGATCAGATCCGTGGAATAATAAAAAATAACAGGATACCCCAGTCAGAATTAGATAACATCAAACAACAAGTACAACAAATACTGGAACAAAATAATGTGCAATCAGAAGAAGAAGAAAATACAGTAATGGACTCAAACATCCCAGAGCAAACAAATAAAGAACAACACACACCAATTAAACAATCAGAGGAAAACGAAATCTTAAGGCAGCCACCAGAACAAGCACAAATAGAACACAAAGTGACACAGATATTAGATATAGAAGAAAAATTTCAGCTAACATATATAGAATACAAAGACACAAATACAGAATTGCATAGACCACCAAATAACCCACAAGTCGAAACAACAATAAAAACTATCAACACAATCATACACAACAAAATAAATGAAAACACAACTATGGAAGAGTTACAACTACTGGTATATATAGGAGCACTCACTACACTAAATATACACACTAGGCAGAGATCAGAACCAACCAACACACAGAAGAAACCCACAAAACCAGCATGGCAACACAGGCTACAGATCAAAATAGAAAAACTGAGAAAAGACATCGGACAGCTAACACAATTTATAAGAAATGAAATCTCAGAAAAAAAACGAAAAAGGTTAGGTAAAATCTCACAACAAGAAGCGACAGAGCAATTAGACGAAAATAAGCAGAAATTACAAGCATTCGCCAAACGACTCAGAAGATACAAAAAAAGTGAAAATAGAAGGAAACAAAACCAAACATTCAACACAAACCAAAAGAAATTTTACCAGACAATAGATAACACACACATTGAAATAAACAATCCACCAAACATAACAGACATGGAACACTTCTGGAGCAACATATGGTCAAACCCGGTACAACATAACAGGCATGCACGGTGGATACAAGCAGAAACAGACACATACAAGATGATACCACAAATGCCTGAAGTGACAATTTTGCAACATGAAGTCACCCAAGCAATTAATTCTACTCACAATTGGAAAGCCCCTGGAAATGATAAAATAGCAAATTTCTGGTTAAAGAAGTTCACCTCAACACATTCACATCTAACTAAATTATTTAACAGTTACATTGCAGACCCATACATATTCCCTGATACACTTACACATGGAATAACTTATCTGAAACCTAAAGATAAAGCAGACACAGCGAACCCAGCTAAATATCGCCCCATAACATGCCTACCAACAATATACAAAATATTAACTTCAGTCATTAAACAGAAACTAGTGACACATACAACACAGAACAAAATTATAAATGAAGAACAAAAAGGCTGTTGCAAAGGAGCACGAGGATGTAAAGAGCAACTGATAATAGATGCAGAGGTGACATATCAAGCTAAAACTAAACAAAGGTCGCTACACTACGCATACATCGATTACCAAAAAGCTTTTGATAGTGTACCCCACTCATGGTTACTACAAATATTGGAAATATATAAAGTAGATCCTAAATTGATACAGTTCCTAAACATAGTAATGAAAAACTGGAAAACCACACTTAATATCCAAACAAATTCAAATAATATCACATCACAGCCAATACAGATTAAGCGTGGAATATACCAAGGAGATTCATTAAGTCCTTTCTGGTTCTGCCTTGCTCTGAACCCACTATCCAACATGCTAAATAATACAAATTATGGTTACAATATTACTGGAACATACCCACACAAAATCACACATTTGCTATACATGGATGATCTAAAACTACTGGCAGCAACAAATCAACAACTCAACCAATTACTAAAGATAACAGAAGTATTTAGCAATGATATAAATATGGCTTTTGGAACAGACAAATGTAAGAAAAATAGCATAGTCAAGGGAAAACACACTAAACAAGAAGATTACATATTGGATAACCACAGCGACTGCATAGAAGCGATGGAAAAAACAGATGCCTATAAATATCTAGGATACAGACAGAAAATAGGAATAGATGATAGAAATATTAAGGAAGAGCTAAAAGAAAAATATAGACAAAGACTAACAAAAATACTGAAAACAGAATTGACAGCAAGAAACAAGACAAAAGCTATAAATACCTATGCTATACCAATATTGACCTACTCATTTGGAGTAGTGAAATGGAGTAACACAGACCTAGAAGCACTCAATACACTTACACGATCACAATGCCACAAATATAGAATACATCACATACATTCAGCAACAGAAAGATTCACATTAAGCAGAAAGGAAGGAGGAAGGGGATTTATCGACATAAAAAACCTACATTATGGACAGGTAGACAATTTAAGAAAATTCTTTCTAGAACGAGCAGAAACTAGCAAAGTACACAAAGCAATCACCCACATAAATACATCGGCTACACCACTACAATTTCATAACCACCTCTACAACCCTTTAGATCACATAACATCAACAGATACAAAGAAAGTAAATTGGAAAAAGAAAACACTACATGGCAAGCACCCGTATCATCTAACACAGCCACACATCGATCAAGACGCATCCAACACATGGCTAAGAAGAGGCAATATATACAGTGAGACAGAAGGATTCATGATTGCAATACAGGATCAAACAATAAACACCAGATATTACAGCAAGCATATTATTAAAGATCCCAATACCACAACAGATAAATGCAGACTTTGCAAACAACAAATAGAAACAGTAGATCACATCACAAGCAGATGTACAATACTAGCAAATACAGAATACCCCAGAAGACATGACAACGTCGCAAAAATAATACATCAACAGCTTGCCTTACAACATAAACTTTTAAAACAACACGTTCCTACATACAAGTATACACCACAAAATGTACTGGAGAATGATGAATACAAATTATACTGGAACAGAACGATTGTAACAGATAAAACAACGCCACATAACAAACCTGACATCATACTCACCAATAAAAAGAAGAAATTAACACAACTGATTGAAATACCCATACCCAATACAGCAAATATACAGAAGAAAACAGGAGAAAAAATTGAAAAATACATCCAACTGGCTGAGGAAGTCAAGGACATGTGGCATCAGGATAAAGTTGACATTATACCAATTATACTTTCAACTACAGGAGTCATACCACGCAATATCCACCAGTTCATCAATGCAATACAGCTACATCCAAACTTATATATACAACTTCAGAAATCCGTAATTATTGATACATGTTCAATTACCCGAAAGTTCCTAAACGCAATGTAACATATACCGTACAGTTAAAAGGAAGTGACGCTTGATCAAGGTCCGCGTCACTTTCATTCCGAACCAGACCTAAGGTCTGAGAAAGGAAAGATAATAATAATAATAATAATAATATCCCTATCAGAAACAGCACTATTAGCAATTCAGAGGCAACCTCTATGGAAAGTTCTGTGTAAAATGGTCTATCGTGCTGACTTCTAATCACCAAAAGTTAATTGCTCACCTCAAAAGTGAAAAATAATCTCAACACTTGTCACATGGTTTTATCATCATTACGGCTGTCACACAAACAATTATTCTGTGAAAACTAAGCGATCCAGGATGGTGTACAGTCCTTGCAAGTTCACATCTTACTTTTACTGAAAACACATTTGGTAGTTGTCTGGCTCTGATGTCATCTGAGACACAGCGCGCACTGGCATTTGGCTGATGTGGACAGATTGATATCACAGTGCAAAGTTTTATATATGGGTGCAGCAGACTGCAGAACAGAACATCTGCTATCAACTGTTCTAGCACAGGTGGCAGCATCTAAATGGCTGCTTTCTCAGACACGTATTAATTAACATTTCTGTTGTTTAATAATTTACAATCTTCTTAATTTTTGTATAAGTTAAATTTGCTTAAGTTACTGAAAAACTTTTAGCTCAGTTGCATTTAAACTTTGCCAGCTAGAATTTTTAGAATGGAAACACCAGTACAACATGACCTTTGAACAACTGCCTCTTTAAAATTCCTTGTAGTGATTGATTGTCATGTACACTGAAGTTTAGAAAATTGGTACAACACTATTATTTCATCATTGTAATCAAGTGCTGTAATTCGAACTTTCTATAACAAATACAAATGATACTTAATCCATTATGAGTAAAGATGTTTTCATTGCAAATTTGGTTTTTAGTAAATAACTTAAAAACTAATAGAGGTAGCTTAATAGAGTCACATAGTTATTTTTTTACTTGAAACTGAGGCTATGTACAAATTTTCATCTTTCTGAGTCTAATATTAAGTGCCTTCAAATTTTTGTAAAAATAACGATTTTGATAAAAATATTGCTCCAATCAAGTTGAGACTTGTAACTTTTGATTGTGACATACATTTATTATTTAGTGTCACTTATTTTTTCTTAATAGATTTGAGAAATTTATTCATTAGATCATTCTGAGACTTCACAATGTTAACATTAATGTACTGAAGCATACACTGACAAAGTTTGGAAGAGTTATTTTAATTTTTAATTTCACTCTTAGATTATGGTGGAATCCTTTGTCTGTTAAGTGCAGGTGTCTTATGATGACATAGAACTGGTAGTAGTGACTGGGGTAAGTCCCGGCACAACTCTCTCGCTTCTGTATCTCTCACAATGATACAGCACTTGTTTCACCACAAGGTTATGGTATGGCTTCTCGAAATGTTGATTCTGTGTTGCTGTACAACAGTTTAGTAGTGTGTCAAAGTATTGCGCTAATATGTTGCAGTTCTTTTTTGGATTTGTCTCCAGTGTTCCATCTTATCTTTTGAAGCACTAGTTTAGTTGTTGATATCCTGTCATATTTTCTCTGAATGTTCTGTACAAATTTTGTATGTTATTCTTGTTGAAGTCATTTTCTATCTCTTTCAACCTTCATTTTTGAAGTGGTCTTCTGTATCATTTTGAATTCTTCCTTTTTTTGGATGTTCTATGACTGTTCAATTTTTCCCTGGCTTGTATTCTGTCTTCTATAGCTGTGTCTCATCTGTGTTTCCTTTTTCTTGGCGGTTGCCCCATTATCAGTTCTTTCCTTTTTTCTGACAGCTCAGTCCAGCTATTACAGTCATTTTTCTTAATTTATTCTGTTATTGGAAGTGAAACATGGACGATAAATAGTATGGACAAGAAGGAAATAGAAGCTTTCGAAATGTGGTGCTACAGAAGAATGCTGCAGATTAGATGGGTAGATCACATAACTAATGAGGAGGTATTGAATAGAATTGGGGAGAAGAGTAGTTTGTGGCACAACTTGACTAGAAGAATGGATCGGTTGGTAGGACATGTTCTGAGGCATCAAGGGATCACCAATTTAGTATTGGAGGGCAGCGTGGAGGGTAAAAATCGTAGAGGGAGACCAAGAGATGAATACACTAAGCAGATTGAGAAGGATGTAGGTTGTAGTAGGTACTGGGAGATGAAGAAGCTTGCGCAGGATAGAGTAGCATGGAGAGCTGCATCTAACCAGTCTCTGGACTGAAGACCACAACAACAACATTTCTTCTTTGTTTAATTGTAGAGACTGTTTCTGTTCAGAAAGTTATGTTGGTCCTCTTGATTTGTCTGGTGGGTATAAATTTCACTTTGGTTTTCAGTGGGTGGTGATCAGATTAGAAAAATCCTTTACTTGTTCTTATATTCATAATTCTCTGTTGACCCCCCCCCCCCCCCCGAATATGACTATGTGGTCTATCTGAAATGTTCCTAGGGCATTCCTAGGGGATTTCCAAGTTCATAGTTTCTTGTGTGGTTTCTGGAATTGTATTGACATTTATTTTGAGGTTGAAATTCCTGCAGAAGTCTATTATGTTCTCTCCAGTCTTGTTTGTCCTCTTTTGGCTGTGTGTTTTCCAGTTGTGTATTTGAATTCTCTTTCCCTGCATAAATGGGCATTAAAATCACCCAATACCACTTTCACGTGCTTTTTGGGGATTTTGTTGGTGTTTTCATCCAGGTCTTCCCAGAAATCATCTATCATCTCTGGGCTTTTCTTGTTGTAGTTATATGTGGCAGCCTGTGCATTGATTAGAGCATAAGGCTTTATTCCTGGATTGTATCATGAGTGTTGATATTTTTTCTGATTTTGAAGGAAAATCTATGTCAGAGTCCAGTATCAATTTGTGCACTACAAATCCATTTTCAAAGAGTTTAAGATTTCTTCGTGGAAAGATTATGGCTGATTTTCTCTAATATTTTGTATTGGTTTTCGAGTTAAAGTGGTTCTCATTTGAGAATTGTGCTACCTGAATTGCTAGAATTTTGATACGAGATTGATCCATGGTGTTTGTCAGTTGTTTCAGTTTACCTGGTTTGAGTAGTGTGTTTGTGTTGAGTGTTCTCATATAAAATTCTTTTAGTCTTGACGGTTTTTAGACGCTCTAATTTGGTTTTGGTAATGAAATCCCAAAGGATCTCACATAACTGTACTGGAGTTTTGAGTTCCAGAAGATTCAATCACAGCTGAGCTCACAGAACCAACAGTTGCTGACCAGAGTACAGGTTGCTACCACGCAGACGTGTCTGGGTGTTGGTGTTTCACCTGTAACCCTTGGCAGAAGCCCTCACAGGCTGCTACTGTCCTCCAGAGCCAGATGGACCCAGGATTTCTTAATGAGGTTGTTACTCCTTTCTTTCCTCCTACCTCATCACTTGTGAGATGAGGCCCTGTGCTTGGGACTGGCAATGGCAGAGTTTTTTCACTTGTGTTATGTACAAAATGTAATAAAGAAATAAACCTCTGCCATTGTGGCTTCATAAGGACTAGTCAGGACTGACTGACCATCATGTTACCCTCAGCCAGTTGCATCATATGAATGGGGTATGGAGGCCTGTGGTGTCAGCACACCATTCTCTCAGGCTTTATCAGTTTTGCAGACCTTAGAGCTACTATTTCTCATTGAAATAGCTCCTCAATTGGCTTCATGAGGCTGAGTGGACCCTTTCCCATTCCTCCCACCAAGGAAAAATTCCTGGCTGTACCAGGAATCAAATCTGTGTCCTCTGCACGACAGTCAGCGCTGCTGACCACTCAGCTGTGGAGGTGAGCTTTGTATTACACACACATCAAAAATAGTTTTGCATCACCTCGGGTCCAAGAGTTCTGGAAGCTGTAAAGAAAATTGGAATAGAGATCAACATAAACATCGTTTCCGCCCTTTTTATTGCTCATGAAAACCGCACATTGCATGTCATATCACCATACAGTGAGACCGCCAGAGCTGGTGGTCCAGATTGCTGTACACACCAGTACCTCTAATATCCAATAGCACGTCCTCCTGCATTGATGCACGCCTGTATTTATCATGGCATACTATCCACAAGTTCATCAAGGCACTGTTGGTCCAGATTGTCACACTCTTCAATGGTGATTCGACACTCAGAGTGGTTGATGGGTCACGTCGTCCATGAACAGCCCTTTTCAATCTTTCCCAGGCATGTTTGATAGGGTTTATGTCTGGAGAACATGCTGGCCACTCTAGTCGAGCGATGTCATTATCCTGAATGAAGTCATTCACAAGATTTGCATGATGGTGGTGCAAATTTACATCCATGAAGACAAATGCCTCGCCAATATGCTGCTGAAATGGTTACACTATCGGTCAGAGGATGGCATTCACGTATCGTACAGCCATTACGGTGCCTTCCATGACCACCAATGGCATACATCGGCTTCATGTAATGCCACCCTAAAACATCAGGGAACTTCCACCTTGCTGCATTCGCTGGATGGTGAGTCTAAGGCATTCAGCCTGACCGGGTTGCCTCCGAGCAGTCCATTCAGCATGTTGGTGGGCCCATCTTTACTGCACTGCATGGTGTCCTGGTTGCAAAGATGGACCTTGCCATGGACATTGGGAGTGAAGTTGCACATCATGTAGCCTATTGCGCACAGTTTGTATCATAACATGATGTCCTGTGGCTGCACGGAAAGCATTATTCAACATAGTGGCGTTGCTATCAGGGTTCCTCCAAGCCATAATCTGTAGGTAGCGGTCATCCACTGCAGTAGTAGCCCTCACGATGTCCTGTGGCTGCATGAAAAGCATTATTCAACATGGTGGCGTTCCTGTCAGGGTTCCTCCGAGCCATAATCCGTAGGTAGTGGTCATCCACTGCAGTAGTAGCCCTTAGGCGGCCTGAGCGATGCATGTCATCGACAGTTCCCGTCTCTCTATATGTCCTCCATGTCTGAACAACATGCTCTGAGATGCCTGAACACTTCCCTTGTTGAGAGCCCTTCCTGACAAAAAGTAACAATGCAGATGCGATCGAACTGCGTTATTGACCATCTAGGCATGGTTGAACTACAAACATCACTAGCCGTATACGTCCTTCCTGGTGGAGTGACTAGAACTGATCAGCTGTCAGACCCCCTCTGTCTAATCGGCGCTGCTCATGCATGGTTGTTTACATCTTTGTACGGGTTTAGTGACATCTCTGAACAGTCAAAGGGACTGTGTCTGTGATACAATATCCACAGTCAACATCTACCTTCAGGAGTTCTGGGAACCGGGGCGATGCAAAACTTTTTTTGATGTGTATAATGTAATGTAATGCACATCTTAATTTAACTCAGTGATCTTTTAGTGAAGCAGTAATACACAATATCTTCAGTGCACTTCTGAACACAATACAGTCTACAAGAAGACTCTACTGAATACAATTCAGTGCATTTCTTTTTCCTCTCTGTTGAGGTACCTCTCCCTCTGGATGGGCTGTGGCCAGAAGCAGTCATTTTACACATCATACTAGCTTCCAGCCATAAACAAACTATGATTTGTCATATCATACTTTCATCTGAATAGGCTCAAACATATTAGTAATAAAGTAGCATATAATCAACACTTGGTGGATGTTGCTCATTTATATCAAACTTACACATTTTATGTTTTCAAGTGAGAAGACTTTGCAAACCTGAATTTCAACTACTGTATGCTTTGAATAATGTGAGATATTATGTTGCTGCCTCACAGTGGTGGTAGCTGTAACCAGTCTCCATTAATAATATTCTCTCCATTAATAATATTTCAATTGAACATCACTGTGGCTACTTGTGTGCCCCTAACCTACCCCAATAATACTTCTGGGAAATGGGACATACAGTTTAATGTGGAATCTGAACCACACATCATTCCTAGTGAACCTTCACATTGTTGAGAGGTGACGGCTATGTTAAAAGCAAACTGGAACAATCTGTGCTCCAATCAGTACTCGATTCTGTGACCTTCTGGTTTCCAGACAATCACCTTATCACTAGAATAAAAGGCTTGGCTCTATTTATTAAACCTGAATCCTTTTACTGGATTACCAGAAAACTAATTTGACCTGGCAATGAATCATTTAAACACGTCTGTTTTGGTAACATTCCTTGATGAGAGATATTGTTCGGTAATTATTTGTTTCCCCCCCCATGAACCATGGACCGTGCCACTTGTGGGGAGGCTTGCGCGTCTCAGCGATACAAATAGCCGTACCATAGATGCAACCACAACGAAGGGGTATCTGTTGAGAGGCCAGACAAACTTGTGGTTCCTGAAGAGGGGCAGCAGCCTTTTCAGTAGTTGCAGGGGCAACAGTATGGATGATTGACTGATCTGGCCTTGTGACATTAACAAAAACGGCCTTGCTGTGCTGGTACTGTGAACGGCTGAAAGCAAGGTGAAACTACAGCTGTAATTTTTCACAAGGGCATGCAGGTTTACTGGGTGGTTAAATGATGATGACGTCCTCTTGGATAAAATATTCCGGAGGTAAAGTAGTCCCCCATTCGGATCTCCAGGCTGGGACTACTCAGGAGGACGTCGTTATCAGGAGAAACAAAACTTGCGTTCTACGGATTGGAACGTGGAATATCAGATCTCTTAAACGGGCAGGTAGGTTAGAAAATTTAAAAAGGGGAATGGATAGTTTAAAGTTAAATATAGTGGGAATTACTGAATTTCAGTGGCAGGAGGAACAAGACTTTTGGTCAGGTGAATACAGTGTTATAAATACAAAATCATATAGGGGTAATACAGGAGTAAGTTTAATAATGAATAAAAACTAGGAGGGCGGGTGAGCTACTACAAGCACCATAGTGACCACATTATTGTAGCCAAGATAGACACGAAGCCCACACCCACCACGGTAGTACAAGTTTACATGCCAAATAGCTCCGCAGGTGATGAAGAGATTGAAGAAATGTATGAAGAGATAAAAGAAATCATTCATATAGTGAGGGGAGATGAAAATTTAATAGTCATGGGTCACTGGAATTGGATAGTAGGAAAAGGAAGAGTAGGAAGACTAGTAGGTGAATATGGAATGGGGGTAAGGAATGAAGGAGGAAGCTGTCTGGTGGAATTTTGCACAGGGCATAACTTAATCATGGCTAAAACTTGTTTTAAGAACCTTGAAAGAAGGTTGTATCTGTGGAAGAGGCCTGGAGACACTGGAAGGTTTCAGATAGATTATATAATGGTAAGACAGAGATTTAGGAACCAGTTTTTAAATTGTAAGACATTTCCAGGGGCAGATGTGGACTCTGGCCACAAATTATTGGTTATGAACTGTGGACTAAAACTGAAGAAACGGAAAAAAGGTAGGAATTTAAGGAAATGGGGCCTGGATAAACTGAGAGAAGCAGAGGTTGTAGAGAGTTTCAGAGAGAGCGTTAGGGAACGATTCACAAGAATGGGGGAAAGAAATACAGTAGGAGAAGAATGGGTAGCTTTGAGAGATGAAATAGTGAGGGCAGCAAAGGATAAAGTAGATAAAAATATGAGGGCTAGTGGAAATCTTTGGGTAACAGAAGAGATACTGAATTTAATTGATGAAAGGAGAAAATATAAAAATGCAGTAAATGAAGCATACAAAAAGGAATACAAACGCCTCAAAAATGAGATGAACAGGAAGTGTAAAGTGGCTAAACAGGGATGGCTAGACAACAAATGTAAGGATGTAGAGGCATGAATCACTAGGAGTAAAATAGATACTGCCCAAAGGAAAATTTGGAGAAAAGAGAACCACTTGTATGAATATCAAGGGCTCAGTTCTAAGTAAAGAAGGGAAAGCAGAAAGGTGGAAGGAGTACATAGATAGAGGGACTATACAAGGGTGATCTACTTGAGGGCAGTATTATGGCAAAGGAAGAGGATGTAGATGAAGATGAAATGGGAGATATGATGCTGCGTGAAGAGTTTGACAGAGCACTGAAAGACCTGAGTTGAAACAAGGCCCCAGGAGTAGACAACATTCCATTACAACTACTGATAGCCTTGGGAGAGCGAGCACTGACAGAACTCTACCATCTGGTGAGCAAGATGTATGAGACAGGCGAAATACCCTCCGACTTCAAGAAGAATATATTAATTCCAGTCCCAAAGAAAGTAGGTGTTGACAGGTCTGAAAATTACTGAACAATCAGTTTAATAAGTCACGGCTGCAAAATACTAATGTGAATTCTTTACAAACAAATGGAAAAACTGGTAGAAGCCAACCTTGGAGTAGACCAGTTTGATTCCATAGAAATGTTGGAACACTTGAGGCAATACTGACCCTATGACTTGTCTTAGAAGATAGATTAAGGAAAGGCAAACCTATGTGTCTAGCATTTGTAGTCGTAGAGAAAGTTTTTGACAATGTTGACTGGAATATTCTCTTTCAAATTCTGAATGTGGCAGGGGTCAAATACAGGGAATGAAAGGTTTAATATTTTTGTGGGATCTAATATTTAAAAACCTCTCTCACGCTGGCCTGATTTAGCTTCACTGATCAGGATAGTAAAAAACGTGCGTATATTAAGGGAATTTTCATTCACAAAGCAGGCTTATCACATTCACACAGTTCGATACTGTTCTATCCTGATTAAATTGAGCTTAACTTAAATTCCATAAGGCAGTGAAGCAATTTTGAAGTCTCGGTGCGACGAAAATAGTCAGTCGATCTCCTAAAAACATTTGTAATAATTATTAGCTTTCGGTGATCACATGGGGAAGACCGGAGATCTGCTGGTAAGACCGTGTTAGCCTATTTATTGGAAGTAATAAACTGGATATCTTGAGCATACAAAACGGCAGGTTCGTCCAGTGCAAATCAGTCGTTCCCCACTGATGCCGTGCAACACAGTGTAGTAAGCAGACACTGTCAATAATAATCAGTTAAATAATACGCGAACACACTTACTTTTATTTAGTTCATGTATTAAATTCCTTCTCATACAGAATCTCATCAAGATGGCGACTAGCTCAACAATACATACATATACATCTTCCTTCTTTCCTGGCTAATCCGCAAGATCTCAATCCTTCTTTTCATAAGAGAAAACATAGATAGCAGAGAAGCTTTTCCATGGAGTAAATGCATGCTCCAAGGAATAATAGGGCTTGAAACTACTTTGCATTGATAATCATTGTATATTAAAGTTTGGGAATCGGTAAGATAAGAAGAGATATTTCGAGATATGTACTGAGTTCTATAATTTATAAAAAATTTCTGAAAATATCGTGGAGAGACCCCTGCAAGAGACCTTACAAAGGCTATTTACAATTTGTACAGAAACACGATGGCAGTTATAAGAGTCAAAGGGCATGAAAGGGAAGCAGTGGTTAAGAAGGGAGTGAGACAGGGATGTAGTCTATCCCCAGTGTTATTCCGTGTGTATAATGAGCAAGCAGTAAAGGAAACAAAAGAAAAATTTGGAGTAGGAATTAAAATCCATGGAGAAGAAATTAAAACTTTGAGGTTTGACCGATGACATGGTAATTCTGTCAGAGACAGCAAAGGACCTGGAAGAGCAATTAAACGGAGTGGACAGTATCTTGGAAGGAGCATATAAGATGAACATCAACAAAAGCAAAATGAGGATAATGGAATGTAGTCGAATTAAATCAGGTGATGCTGAGGGGATAGGAAATGAGACACTTAAAGTAGTAGATGAGTTTTGCTATTTGGGAAGCAAAATATCTGATGATGGCCAAAGTAGAGAGGATGTAAAATGTAGACTGGCAATGGCAAGAAAAGCATTTCTGAAGAAGAGAAATTTGTTAACATCAAGTATAGATTTAAGTTTCAGGAAGTCTTTTCTCAAAGTATTTGTATGGAGTGTAGCCATGTATGGAAGTGAAACATTGACGATAAGTAGTTTAAACAAGAAGAGAAAAGAGGCTTTCAAAATGTGGTGCTACAGAAGAATGCTGAAGATTATATGGATAGATCATGTAACTAATGAGGAGGTACTGAATAGAATTGGGTAGAAGAGGAATTTTTGGCACAACTTGACTAGAAAAAGGGATTGGTTGGTAGGACATGTTCTGAGGCATCAAGGGATCACCAATTTAGTATTGGATGCCAGTGTGGAGGGTAAAAATCGTAGAGGGAGACCAAGAGATGAATGAACTAAGCAGATTTGGAAGGATGTTGGTTGCAGTAGGCACGAGATGAAGCAGCTTGCACAGTATTGGGTAGAATGGAGAGCTGCATCAAACCAGTCTCTGGACTGAAGACCACAACAACATTAACAAAAATTAGTTGTTTTTTTCAGCCACAGATCATTTTACAATGATATTAGACATGTCAGGTTAACTAACAATAGAAGTTAACAAATCTGCAGGCATATAATTCTTTATATGTCTAGTTAATCCCAAAAGTAATTATTCACTATTTATTGACAGCACATCATGACTCATTGCTGACATTCCAAAATTAATGTTATATTAATTCATAGCTCATTATGAGTCACTGCTCACATTGTACACTCCCACACAATTCCTTCAGCTGACATCAAGACCATGAGGATACTCCTACTTCTCCATTACATTCATTATTTGTTCCCATTTGTTAGTTTGAAAAACTGAGTCATAATCTCTACATATTTAGGAAATAATGAGATCGGGAAGCTGAAAGATGATAAGGACCTTTCATCGCAGGTGCTGGGTTTACAAATTTGCAGTAAAGTGCATTGCAGTCTAAAAGTATGTTGTGAATGACAGAGAAGTTTGATTGTTAAACTGTTATCAAAAGCTTTATCATCATTCTATATTATGTGTTATTTGAGTAATCCTTCCTTGTATTATGCATATTAGTCAAGAAGAAAGCTGTAATTGTCTTAAAACAAACTGATTTTTGCTATCTCTTTCATTTCTGTGTGCAATTTATTGTGCAGTTTGATTTCCCAGTATGTATAAGTTGAGTCTGGTTCATGTTCCACACTCACGGATAGAGCTATTAGTGTAATATTTACTTTCCTTAATATGCGTAGTGGATTGACAGATGCAAACAGATGGTTCAGTTAGAATCCCCAACTGTTTAAACAGCATTTTACGATGAGCCTGAATATTGTTTGCAGTTGATTTAAGAGTAAAGGTAACAATTTGCTGAGTAGTATGGGCATTGAGTCATCAACAGACACTCCCCTGGAGATAACTGGTAGTCTGGTGATGGAGAGCACTACAGAATTTGCTGACTTGAATTGTTGGCCACTGACTGCAGTAATGTGCAGCAGGTAACCAGTGTGAGAAACCCAATTTGAAATGAAAATGAAGGCCAGCATCTCTGCCAATATGTTGTTAGCTCATATAGCTTCTGGCCAAAGGATAAAACAATCAGTGATAGTCAATAGATAATGGTGACCATTGGAAATAGGAAGTGGACACCAACATCAGTATACACAGGCACAAAATACGTTGTCTTATCAGGAAATTCTCCAGTGGGCAAACAGACGTGATGAGCTATTTTACTGCGCTGAAACTGAATGCATGCACAAGCCTACTCATCACAATTCTTCTGGAAACCAGGCCAGACAAAACATGTTGACACCAGGTGAGTCGATGCTCTGATTCCAGAGTGATGTAGGCTGTGGAAGCTATTGAAAGCACATCTGCAGAACAATGTGACAGAAACAGGGGAGACCTTCCACTGGAAATGTCAGACTGTAGTTTGACATCAAAACCAGAAACATGACAAGTTGTAATTGAAGGCTGGACAATACATCGTGCAGTAGCTTCTGAAGTTGATCATCAGAATCCTTTCCTTTATGAACCAAGTAAAACCAACAAAATTTGTCACACTGTAAACCCAGGACAGACAGTCAGTAACCACATTGTTTATGCCATAAATGTGGCAGATATCAGTGCTGAATTGAGTAATAAATTGCAGGTGGTTGTACTGCTGTGGTGAACATATGTTATTTTTCTGTCTGAAGGTATAGATAAGTAGCTTGTGATTGTTAAAGACCGCAAATTGTCTGGCCTCCACCTGTGGTTAAAAGTATATGATTGCTTCATACACAGACAAAATCTCACTATAATACACACACTATTTCCATTGAGAAGTGGAGATCTTTTGCCAGAAAAAGGCAAGTGTTTGCCAAGTACCATCGAATTGTAGCTGCAGCACAGCACCAGTAGCTGTCTGACTGGCATCAACTACTAATGCGAGTGGTGCATCCAGTGCAGGGTATGCTTGGAGTACAGCATTTTCTAGGCTTTGCTTTGCTCATTAAAAGCAGAGCTCATCTCATCTGGATAGGTGAATTCCCCTTAGGCTTGGATCTAGTGAGAGCTGCAGTAAAGAGGTTCTCACAACTCGGGTGAGTGGGGCAGATGTCGCCTGTAAAAAGTCAGCATCCCCAAGAAAGAGGAGGAGCAGAAATTCTCCAAGCATGTCCGACGTTACCTGAATGACGCTATTCTAGGACATTGGATTGGAAGAGGAAGAGCAGAAGATGAACTTCATCACAGTGACCTCCCAAATCTCCAGACCTCACTCCTTGTGACTTATCTGTGGGGTTGTGTAAAAGACTGCATTTTTATCTCCCCATATGCCTGATGCTTTTGATAGTCTGTGACATTGCGTTGCTGAAGCTGTGAATTCGATAACAAGAGACTAGTTGCTTTGTGTGTGGCAGGAAATGAGCCACTATTTTGATATTTGTGATGGTGCTCAAACTGAATGCTAAAAATTTGAACTTTTCTCTTTCCAAACAATGGAATTGTATTTCTATCTTTTGTAGTTTGGAAGCAATAAATGTCTGAAATCTGTTCCTTATTTTTGAATAGCTCATTATAGAGATGCTGTGAGACTGTTTATCAGTCATATGCACCTATGTACAACTACTGCTGCTGTTTAGATAGGTGCAAGGTGAGGTGCACTTATGTGCCTGATTCCCAAATTTCTGGTGTCGTAGGTGACTGATCTCTGCCTTAGAACCAACAAGTTCATTCTGGAACAACTGCAGAATTTTGTACAGTAATAACCTCGATCCTTGCTGAAACTGCTTGGAGCCACCAGTTACTCATTTGGCTAGCCAGAATGTCCACCTTGTCGGACAGGCAATCATATTCTGCCCACATCACTGTCGATAAAGAGGCTCTGTTGCATGGCGTTGCTAAAGTACTGATTGATGGTGGCATGATTGCATCTTGAATCCTTTCAGCCAGATCTGTGGCAACATCTAAGGCCATTTCCGTCTGAGATGCCATTATGGCTTTAACATGAGCCAGAAGATGGCTACGTCAGAGAGTGTATAGTAACATGTCAAGTACCATTTCCACGTCAATTTTACTACATAAGAGCGTCAGGTACTGCGACGTCTTCCTGTCTGTGATGTCTTCTTGCATTAACACTTGACTCTGTCTTAAGCTTCTACTATGAATCTAGTGCAGAATGTGCTGTGATGACATCTTAAACTTTGGCCACATAGTGGTGGTTGAGCTGACTGACCACTAGAGCAAACTTCATGCAATCTGTGATTCTTTCTGTGAAAACTAGAGAGCTGGATTGTGAGTCCAGAATGGCAGTAATCACATGGCAAATCATGACACTGTCAGACCTACAGTGACCATGGAGTCTTCCAGTTTAGTAGTTTGAAAACTCTGTGGTCAGTCACAACTGTATTTCTTCTTGTAGTATCTGTAAGCTTTATCATATTGGGATCACCAGTTGCCGGAACAACTTATGCGAGTGTTCAAGTAATCAGCCGTTATAGCACACAGCTTTATTGGCATTCTAACCCTAAATAATATGAGATTTGTTTTGATAAGAAGCAAGACAATGAGTGTTGTAAATTGTATTAAAAGTCACTGTTCTGTCGAAACAGACTTCACAAATGGTGAAATGAACAGCATGGAAGCAATTCTCTTCAGCATGCCACAATAGATTTGTGGACACGACACAGTTGGTACGGACAATTTCTCGCAGCATAGAAAACAATCTTCTTTAGAATTTTTGCTTTAAAAATTAATGAATGCAATGTGACATCTGTCTTCAGGAAGACAAAGAAGTTCTCACTCTTTCATCACATGATGCATCATTAAACAAAACAACTGCTGATGCTGAATCAAGAGTGCCTCTGGTGGGGCCTGCGGGCTAATTTACAGCTTTGATATACAGAAGGTGACTGTCTTATTTGTTGTAATTCCATACCTCCTCTTATTCAATCTATCAAATTCTCCACATTCTTCTGTAGCATAACATTTATAAATACTCTTACATTTATATTGGATGTTAACAAATTTCTCTTCTTCAGAAATGCTTTTCTTGCTATTGCCAGTCTGCATTTTATCTCTCTCTACTTCCACTATCATCAGTTATTTTGCTGCCAAAATAGCGAAGCTCGTCGACTATTTTTGGTCTCATTTCCTAACATAAATATTTCATCATCACCTGATTTAATTGGACTACATTCTGTTACCCTCATTTTACTTTTATTGGTATTCATCTTATAACCTCTTTTAGGACACTATCCACTCTGTTCAACAGCTCTTCCAACTCCTTTGCTATCTCTGACAAAATTACAATGTCACCCGCAAACCTGAAATTTTTTATTTTTTCTCCCTGAATGTTAATTTTTCTTTCCATATTGAATAACATCAGGAAGAGGTTACAACCTTGTATCACTCCCTCCTCATCTGCTGCTTCAGTTTCATGTCCTTTGACTTACATAACTGCAGTCAAGTTTCTTTAAAAGTTGTAGATAACTTTTTGCTCTTTTATTTACCTCTGATGCCTTCAGAATTTCAAAGCGCATATTTTAGAGAGCCTTGTCGAAAGCACCTAAATCTCCAAATGCTACAAACATAAGTTTGCCTTTAGAATAGCTTTGTGTGCTTCTACATTTGTCAGGAACTGAAGCTGATCTTTGCCAAGGACAACATTTCCCAATTTTTCCATTCTTTGTATATAATTTATGTCAGTATTTTGCAACCATGACTCATTAAACTATGGACTGGTAATATTCACAGCTTTCGGCACCTGCCTTCTTTAAGTCTTGAATGTGTTTCACTGTCTTGCATACCAAGTGGAATAGTTTTGTCATGGCTGGCTGTCTCAAGGATCCCAGCAATTCTGGGGGCCTGCCATCAACTCTTGCAGACTTTTTTCAACTCAGGGCTTTCAGAGCTGTGTTAAATTCTTGTTGCAGTACTTATCTCTTGTCTTATTTTCCTTTACTGCCTCTTTCCTTCATTTCCCTTGTATAGCTCTTCTATAAATTACTTCCATCTTTCAGCTTTCTTTCTTAGTACTGGTTTGCCATGTGAGCTCGTGATATTCATAGTTACTTCTCATTTCTTCGAAGGTCTCTTTAACTTTCATATAAGCAGTATCTATCTTCCCCTAGTCATTCATGTTTCCACAACCTCCCATTTCTCCTCTAGCCAGTCCTGCTTTGCCAGTTTGCACATCCCGTCAGTCTCATTCTGAACAATGGAAAGTCCAGGATGGAATAACAACAGTATTATGAAAATGAGAGATTGCTACTCATCACATAGAGAAGACACTGAGTTGCAGACAGGCACAGTTAAAAGACTACTAACAATTTAAGCTTTTGGCCTAAAGGCATCCTTTGGATATAGAAAGTACACACACATTCACAAAGTACAACTTACACACACACATGACCACAGTCTCCAACCTCTATGGCGTTACTGCAGACTGGAACTGCATCTGACTTAAGCAGATGGGGAGGAGGTATGAAGGTGTGGGGGGGGGGGGGGGGGGGGTGGTAACACATACAGCAAATTATTGAGGTTATGTTGCAAGTGTTAATCTGAGATGAAGAGGTTAGTACAGGAGAGGAAATCATGGTGGGCCGCATCAAACCAGTCGGAAGACTAATGATATTTAAAGAAGGAAGCACATGGTCAGGATGCTGTGCTGGGGAGGGGTGGTGTGGTGTGTGGGTGTGTGGGGAGCAGAAGAGGAAGAGGGGAGAGAAAAGAAGGGGAAAAGACTATTGGGTGCATTAGCAGAAGAGAAGGGGCTGTATTGCTGGAGTGGGAGCAGGGAAGAGGATAGACAGGTGAATGATGGGACTAACGAAGGTTGAGTCCAGAGGGATTGCAGGAACAAAGGATATGTTGTAGGGAGAGTTCTCAGTGCATGGTTCAGAAAAGCTAGTGTTGGGAAGAATGGATCCAGATGTTGCAGGCTGTGAAGCAGTCACTGAAGTGAAGCATGTCCTGTTGGACAGCTTGCTCAACAACTGGGTGGTCTAGCTGTCTCTTGGCCACAGCTTGGCGGTTTCCATTCATGCAGATAGAGAGCTTGTAATTGTCATGCCATTATAGAAAGCAGCACAGTGGTTGCAGCTGCCTTTGTAGATGACTTGGTTCTTTCACAGGTAGCCCTGTCTTTGTTGGATACGACAAGGCTTCCGCAAATGTGCTCTGCGAGCAGATGGTGAGTGCAGACCTGCAAGCAGTGAGTACTGCTCTCCGTCCATTGTCATGAGGAACAGGGTGCAGGATGTATGGAGACTTATTTAAATGAGGAAATTGATCCTGGGGAAAATTATTGTATAAATCTATAATGACTTAATATTCCCTGTTGCACCACAGATTAGTTACTTGAAGCTTGGGGTATGGGAAACTTTTTAATTTTCCCATTTAGTTGCACTACGAATCCTGATTTATATCCTATAGTTGCAGCATTGTGGGGAGTGAGGGCAATGCATACGCACATGATGTTGTGACAATATGGAAGAGGCGCCAACTCTGAAACAGGGGAGAGTCAATTTTGACAACAGCACCATCCAATAGTAGCAATGGCAACATAACAATGTCTTTGCATTGCAATCTGCAGTGTGAAGAATTTTACCTTCTCACCCACAAAAATGGGTTTACTCATGAGCAAGAACCTAAACAGATCCGAGTGCCCATGCTCAAAGTCAGCAAGTTGTTAAGCCCTGTAACAGGAGATGCCTGCGACAGGACTGGTGGTAGGAGGATGTAGGGAACAGATATTCGATCTAGGTCTATCGCAGGGATGTGAGCCATAAGGCAAGGAGTTGGGGGCAGGGGTGGTGGGGGGAGGGGGGGGGGGGGAGAGAGAGTAGGGATGGATAATGATGTTACATAGGTTTAGTTGGTGGCAGAATACCACTGCGGGAGGCGGAGGTCAGTTGGACATTGCTCAAATCAGGGCACTGTGAAAGTTAGATGGTGTGTGGGTGATAGGGGACTGGAGAGACAGGGCTTGGGAGATCTGATTCTGAATGAGGTCGGGAGGATAATTTAGGTCTCTAAAGGCCAGAATGCAACTCTTGCCATGTTCGGAAACAGGCTCCTTGTCACTACAGATTTGACACAACCGGTGGCTAGGCTATGTGGAAGGGACTTTTTGGTGTGAGATGGATGGCCGTTGGCGAAATGGAGGTATTGTTGGACAGGTATGATGTGGACAGAGGTTCTAAAGTAGCCATCCTTAAGGTGGAGGCCAACATCGAGGAAGGTAGCTTGTTGGGTAGAGGAGGACGAGGTGAAGCAAATGGGGGGAGAAGGTGTTGAGGATCTTGAGGAATGTGGGTAGGTGGATCTCACTCTCAGTACAGATCACAAAGATGTCATCAATGATTCTGAGTGGTTGGGAAGTATTCATTTGGATGGTCCATGAATAGGTTGGCATAAGATGGTGCCATATGGGTGCTTATTGCTGTATCATGGATCTTTTTTAGGTGATGCCTTCAAAGGCATACGTTTGAGAGAAAGTTTCCATCCCTGGAGTTCAGGGAAATGAGTTCCATTTTGGAGGCTTCAATGGCCCATGTGGTATAGCAGTCAGGTAGGTTCCTTGACCAATGATACAAAGATTCTGTTTACTTTTTGACAAGTTATATTTACAGTCTGCATTGTTACTTTTATTGCATTGTTAAAAGGGATCCATTTAATCTTAAAATTTGTTGGGAGAGTTGCTAAGAAAGTCTCTATAGAATCTATATTATGTCTTGTATTGTCGTAACATGATTTTATTAATGGCTGCAAATGTCATGAAAGAGTAAATGTACTACCAAGGGAGAGTTTTTGAAGAGGAGCTGTTTGTCAGCTGTATGGTTACTGTTTCACAATTTCTTATTGACCAATTGTAGATACATCCTTCAGGGGCTTTAACTTCATTTACTGAAAAGTCTATCCAGTAGGACAACAAAGACTGGAAGTATGCAAAATAAATTACCATATTTTATGCAGTTTAAGAAATTTGACAGATACTGGTAAGTACAGTGCAGTGATCAGTTTATTATTGTGTTGTTTCCGTTTCAGTTTGTTATTCACAGTGATGTCAATAAATTTTAGGTATGGGATCATTTAGTATGTGACCACTAATGTTTAACTCCCTTTCCCACATGTTAATCATTATGTGCATCTCAATTGTGAGTGTTGATATTTTTAACAACCGTTTATGTATTTGGTGAATTATTCATGAATGCCAAGAGTTGGAACAGATCAAGGTTGCCATAAGTGACATTCTTGTATTCTGAGTCTAGTTTTATTCCTATGGTTATAGTGGGGTAGGGTGTCATTAATGCACAGATACTGCAATTTCTAGTACAATTTATGGTATGTACATCTAAAGGCTTTGATATGAACACACAATATCATTATGCAGTAATTTTACTTGTTCATGTCTGCTTAACTTTCAGATACTGCTTTTTCTGGAGATAGCTTTGTATAGAAGCCATACATTGAGGAAGTAATAGCAGTTTCTCTCATACTCATTGATTACCATTATGTTTTAGTCACTTTTCTGAAATTGCTGAAAAAACTTGGAATTGGTTCTGTGATCATTGTTTTTTTACGTCTGTTTATATACAGGGTGGTCACAAACAGTATGAAAAGTTTGTAAGGTTGTTACAGGATAGGTTGTGCTGAGAAATAAATGTTAAGAAAAAGATTTGATATGCTGCACTGTTTCTGAGTTAATTAGCATTGAAGTTAGCCAACCAGGCCATTGTGCATGCAAATTCAAGTTGCCCACCAGAGACGGTGTTGCCAAACTTGTTGTTCATTTGACTTCCTAAAACCAAACAAGAGAGCAATTCAGTACTGGACATGGGATGGTAGTAAGGATCGAACCCAAGCCAGAGGCTGTGCAGTCTGCCGTGCTACCACTTATGCTGTGAGGACGACTGACACTAACTGAATCTGGCAGACTACATGAATTTCTTTGTGAAATGGCCTGATTGGCCAGCTTCAAAGCTAATTAATTTGGAATATTGAATTTTTTCTTAATAATTATTTCTCAGGACTATCTGCTCTGCAACACCCTTACAAGCTTTTCACATTGTTTCTGACCACTCCGTATATCAGCTTTACTATTACATATTCCATCGATTCAGCAGAAAATTTTAATAGTACATTAGAAACAGTTGTCTAGTGAAACATATTACAGCTTTTCAGTGTTCTGGTTACTTTTTTCTTTATTTATGTAGTGTCTGTATGCTCGAAGCTGCAATCTGTTGACGATGCATGTGGTGTCTGCCTGTGTAGATACAGCACTTCTGTATTTTCTTTTTGTAGGACAGTTCTGGTAGAATGTAAATACTTTTGTATTAAAGGAGACCACTCACTGAAAAGCAGAGATGTTGACTCGTCAGTAGGCACATACTAAAAGAAAGAAAACTTGCGCTAGCTTTCGGAGTAATCCTTTTTCGAGCTAGAGTCAAATACACACAGAAAATACATTCACATTCACACACATACACATGTGCTCATGCGCACTCCTATGCCCCTTCATGGCACTGGCTGGACGTACAGTATGCATTTTGGCAGTTGGAGTAGGTTGGGGTGGGTAAAGGGAAAGAGAGGTAGGAGGCAGGGAGAGGAGTTGCAGGTGGGTGGCTAGCGACTCGGCAGAAGGCAGCCGGCTTGCTGGCTAGGGATGAGGGAGGGTTGGCAGGAACATGGGCCAGGCATGTAATTCACAGTTATCAGAGCCAGTGGGGAGCCGCTCAAGCTGAAGGTTATACCAGGACATGAATCTGGGAGGGGGTTACAGCATGGAAGAAGGGGAAACTGTTGGATGAAAGGTGTGGGGACAGTCAGGCACTGGAGACTGAGGACAGGATGATTATGGGAGTGAAGGATGTAATGCAAGGATAACTCACATCTTTGAAGTTCAGAGAAGCTGCTGGTGGATGGAAGGCTCCTCGTGGCCTGGGTTGTGAAGCAGCCATTGAAATTGAGCATGTTATGCTTAGCTGCATGTTGTGCCACCAGGTAGACTGGTCCACCCCTACGCCACTCCCACTCCCAACCCCATGCCACAGGCATGCCAACTGTGGAAGACCAAGGTGCAAGACCTGTTGAATTCATACATCCAGAACTTCGTACTCCAACCCCATCACAGGCTTATCCTATGCCATCAGAGAGGCCACCTGTGAAAGCAGCCATATCATATACCAACTCTACTGCAAACACTGCACAGCTTTTTATGTCAGAATGGCTACTAACCAGCTGCCCAACAGGATGAATGGGGCACCACCAAACTGTTGTCAGGAACAGAGTTGACCACCTAGTGGCAAAACATTCAGCTGAGCATAACATGCTCAATTTCAAAGGCTGCTTCACAACTCGAGATCTGGATCCTTCCCTCCTCCACCACCATCTTCTCTGAACCATGCAGATGGGAGTTATCCTTGCGACACGTCCTTCACTCCTGTAATCAACTTGGCCTCAATCTCTGGTAACCCACTGTCCCCACATGCTCCACCCAAAACAGATTCCACTTCCTCCGTCCTGAAAGCTCTTCTCCATTCATGTCTCCATGTCACCTTCAGCATGCACCGCTCCCCACTGGCTCTGAAACCCAGGTATCACATGCTTAGCCTGAGTACCTGGCACCCCTCCCTTCCTCATTTATAGCTGGAAAACCAGCTGCCTTCCACCAAGCCACTAGCCAACCCCCCCGCCTTCCACCTTCCCCCCCCCCCCCCACCACCTCCCCCCCCCTTCCCCAAAAAAAAAAAAATCATCTGCCTGTCTTCTGTTGTTCTCTTCCTCTACCCACATTACCTGACACAACCACCATCACAACCTAGTCCACCTGCTGAAATGTAATATTGTGCATCCAGCTGGAGCTACGTAAGGGCATAGGATTGAATGCCTGCATGCGTAAATGTGAATGTGTTTTCTCTGTGTTTGTATTCTAGCTCAGAGAAGGTTTACTCTGAAAGCTAGTAAGTTTTCTTTCTTTTCGTGAGTGCCTATCGATGACTTGATGCTTCTGTTTTTCACAATGTCGAATCAAGACATCTTTCAGCCATCTAAATTTCCAATAGTTATTTTGAGCAACCAGTTTCGGCAATATATTACATCATTTACAGGCTCCATGACTGATGTGTAGGAAGATTCCTACCTCTAGTCCATACAGAATAGGAGCCAGCATTCAGTGACTGGTATCCATAGATCTATGGATACCAGTCATTGATTGTTGGCCCCTAGTCTTCTGCTTTTCGGTGAGTTGTCTCATTTAGGCCTAAGTATTAATACATCTGCATTTGATTTTTTATTATAAATTCCTATGCTTTCTGTCACTCTGTGTACACTGAATGTGATAGCTATTGATTTGACTCTATCATCATTGTGTCACAGTTGTTGACACCTTTTTAATTATTTTGTGCACAGTGCATGCTTTTTGATCAATGGATATTGCATGGAGCATTTGACGATGCCTTTAGTAATGTTATTCTAGATCAGACACTATCCTGAATCAAACATGGCTTGCTCTCTTTGTGGTACAAGATACTTTAATTCTAGGTGTTATCCATCTTGTTTTGGTACTTCAGCTGAATGTTAATTCAATCTCTAAAAAATCTGAGTTTCTATTTATGGCCTCTTTGTAAAATATTTCCCTTTTATTACCTAAACCTGAGTGATGAAACTGTTTTTTTGATCATCACAGTCAAATAAAGGATTTATTATTACATTTGAATGTAACTTCTGAAACAAGCAGTGGAAACTCCGGATAGCAATATCTACAGTCCAGGAAAAGACAGACTGCTACTTACCAGAAAGAAAACAGGCACAATTAAAGGACACTTATATATAGCTTTTGGCCACAGCCTATGCCGGAGTTGATGGCCGTGTGGGTATGAGGCGTGTTTGCTAGTGTGTGTGTGTGTGTGTGTGTGTGTGTGTGTGTGTGTGTGCGCGTGTGTTTTACTGATGAAGGCTGTGGCCAAAAGCTATATGTAAGTGTCTTTTAATTATGCCTGTCTGTAACTTGACAGGTCTTCTTTACAGTCAGTGGTAATATGTCTTTTCCAGCATTGTTAACTTATGAAACAGTTGATTCTAAATACAAGTTGTCAGTGACTCAAAGTGTACACACATGAGTAGGTTGTGGATTTTGTTGTGCGAAATTAGATGTCCTCAGTGTGTAGTCTCTCACATAAATTCAACATTTAAATATTTGTAAACAATGAATCCTCCTTTAATTCCATATGACCATAAGATTTAACATTTAATCCGTGAGTACTCTATACTTGTCTGTTTCCAGATCCTCTATTAGACCATAAAATTAAAGAGGCTTCTAAACCTGTACTTAATGCTCAGTATTCATTTTTGGATATTAATAGAACAATATGTGCTGTAGAAAAAAACACACACACACACACACACACACACACACAAAGAAGAGTAAAACGTTCCAGATTAATCAGCAGAATGAACTTTTAGCGAGACCCTGCAAAAGCTTGAAATTCAACCATATTTTTAATTTATATATCTCTGCAACCCACTCCAGTTCTTCCTGTTTGGTGACTAGTACCTAGAGGTTCCTGCTGTGTCTCAAATATTATTAACATAAAAGTTTTACTTTAATTTTAAATCAGAGTGACTTAATAGCAGATTGCATTGCAAGAAGAGAAAAAGAAAAAAATTATCCATGATTACTGAAATGCTTAAGAAGTACTCTATGAGTGCTAAATGAGGAAGACATTATGGAAAATTAACGCAGACGATAACATACATGAAACAGGTAGACATTCATCCTTCTGCAGGCTTTTCTTTTCACTAAAAATGATACATTAAGGAGGATTGTTAAAAGGAGAAAGTGAAAGGAATTTAAAATGATTACCTATTCACTAAAAACTTGGGTGGGCAGTTTTTCAGATATTCACATATCCTACTATGGTTATTGTTTAATAATGCAAGGGCAGTATGAAAAGATTTTTTAGACTGGAAAATGTCATTGATTACTCACAGACCTTTGATATGTAGTTTTCTTCTTTTCTCAACCCTCTTACAATGTAGAAACTTCATAATGACCAAGGACTCTCTCACACTGCCACTACCATAATTGGCCTCCCATGTCTGCCACAACACTCCCAGTGCTAATTGAGAGTCATCAGCAAAACAGAAATGCATCACATTTCTCTTTTAAATTTCCAAGTGTTTTCATGAAAAATCATCAGTTTGTTTATATTTGAGGCAGAAGCAGTAAATCAGTCTTAATGTAAGCAGTGATTTTCATTTTATCAAAATCATTGTTGCACTTCTTACATGACATTGATAACAACTTGACAAAAATTGAACCTTAAAAAGTTCTGTGTCATCTCATTGCCACTGTAGACTCTTGTTGCACCTTGGGGATCAAGGAGAGCATGTTGTTTGGTGGTTGGTATCCTCTTTCTACAACAAAACTGCACACATGTGTTAACAAGGTTTTTTGTTAACATAAACAGAGAGCTACTTATCTTTAAGCAAATTGTTGTGGTACAAACTCTTCCATAATAGTCCACATTAGCCCCACTGCCGGTGAAGTACAAGTTCTGCTATAAAAACTACACACTCTCATAGCCAGTGACATGAACCAACAGACGCCAACTGAATAGTGACTGAGCTAGTAACTGAGCTGACTGCGACTGCGACTGGCCTGACTGTCTGTGACTGGCTGGGCCCTCCATTCTGCGGCGGCAATCTAAATACTTGCGGTCGAGACGGTGTTGGCAGCACATTGCTTGCGAGTCTGTCTTTGGCCTCTCTGCTGTTAGGTGCACTTGCTCCAGCCCCTACTATCGACCTTCTCACAACCTCTTTGCTGACCAGTGTGCTGGTGACATCTTACACCAGCACATTCCTCTCCCCCCCACCCCAAAATGCCACAGCAGTATCCTGTAGGGAGGCTGCGAAGAACATTGGCGAGGGAGGCACGACACAGGACATAGAGATAAGCCGGGAGCTGTAGCTGTAGAGGATGGCATACTCCTGATCATACCCTGTCATCTGGCTTGCAAGGCAATAAGAACATCCTCTGGAAAACTGCTGCCACGGCACATGTCCAGACCTGAGGGCATGTCGTGGGGCGATGATGGCGGACCTGCAATCAAATACGTATAAGAGAGCCAATGCATTCCTGGATCATGCTTCTCTCCCAGTGCCCACAGTTGCCATAAACCCTGAAAAGAACAAGACCATGTGGCGCAAAACAATACTTGTGACCATTGGTGGTGCCGGACACTGTGTTGGGTGTAGCAAGTGTAGGAGTGTCCGATGGCGGTGGTCATGCACACGTTCCATTGGTGATGGTCCGTCTTATGGGTGGGAGCGATAGGAGGTGAGAAAGAGTTGCAGCAACTGTCCCCAAATGTGGGTGGTGAGTAGCTTGGCCATGTGTTGTTTGAAAGTGTGTACAAAACGTTCTGCTTTTTTGTTGGACCACGGCTGAAACAGAGCACTTGTGAGATGACGGATGCCATTCCGTTCACAAGACTGTTCGAAATCATGTGAAGTGAACTGTTGTCTGCTGTTCAACACAAGTACTTCTGGCAAACCTTTGATGCAAAAATTGAGGACAATGCTTGAATGGTGCTATGTGATGTGGTAGAGTTCATAGGCACTGCAAATGGGAACTTGCTAAAAGAGTCTACCACTATGATCCAATGAGTGTTCCAAAATGGTCCTGCAACGTCTATGTGCACTTGTTACCATGGCAATTGAGACTTAGGTTTAGCTGAGAATGTCTGTGGCAGAGCAGATTGGTACTCCATGCATGCGTAACATGGTGACACCATCTGTTCAATGTGGGTGTCCATGCCTTGCCAAATACAATGCTGTCATGCTAACTGTTTAGTGCAAAAAATTCCCCAACATACTTGGTAGAGCAATTGCAACACATCCTTTTGCAATACTTTGGAAATAAGCACACGTAACTTTCCACTGTCATTCTGAACTAGAATCACACCCTGTACAATTGTAAGGTTATGCCAATGAGCAAAGTATCGGCACACAACTGAGTTCTGGATACTGTTCAATGAATGAGGGCATGACATGCGAACATAATGAAACAAAATCTTGAAACCTGGGTCTTTTTCCATGCCCTATGCTATTTTTCTGTAGTACAAGGGAAAAGATTTCAGCAATTCAGAGTCCTGCACATCGATTTGGCAACAAGATGTGGCAGATGCACAAAAATCAGAGTCTGGGCCAATCAGAAGGTGAAATAGGGTGAGTGCATTGCCATGATTTGCCATAGGTCTGTACACAATTTCATACTGATACTGCGAAAGCAACAAAGCCCAGCATTGCAATTTTTGAGCAACGCATATAGGAACCGGCTTTGACAGATGAAACAAGGGCTGCAAAGGCTTGTGATCTGTCACTAAATAGAACTTGCAACCATACAAATACTGATGGAAATTTGTCACACTATACAAAACAGCGAGAGCCTTTTTTCAGGATGTGAATAACTGCTCTGAGTTTGAGTTAACCACTTTGAGGCAAAAGCAATAGGTCTGTCTCGTGTACCAATTCTGTTCGAAAGCACAGCACCGATTCCCTAGGAAGAAGAGTCAACTTGCAAAACTACTGGCTTGGCAGGGTCAAAATGCACTAAACTTCTGTCACTAAATAAAGCATTTTTGAGTTTCCGAACTGCATTTTGACAATCTTTAGTCCACACAAAAGGTACATTTTTATGATGCAAGCGATGCAATGAAGCCACGATCTGAGCGGCATTCGATATGAACCGAATGTAGTATGTCATCGTGCCTAGTACAGACTGCAGTTCACACACATTTCAAGGAACAGGCAGGTCACGGATTACTAGCAAATAAGATTGGAGGAGGTGCACACGCTGACTCTTTATAACATGACTTAAGTACTGTAGTTCAGTTTGAAAAAAGTCACGCTTTTTGAGACGATGCTTGAGTCCTGCTTCTGACAATACTTGAAAAAGGGTGTGCAAATTGGCAATGTGCTCCTCTGGTGTACAGCCTGAGATGACCATATCATCAAAGTAGTTTGAGCAAAATGGCATCTTTGCAGTCAGCTGTTCCAAGTAATGTTGAAAAATGGTGGGTACAGAAGCTCTGCCGAAGGACAAACACAAATACTTGAACAGTCCTAAGTGTATATATATATATATATATAAAACAAACACTTTCTGAGATTCTTCATCCAATGGAATTTGCAAATAGGCATCACACAAATCTATCTAAGGAAAGTAACGTCCTGCACCAAGCCTGTCCATGAGTTCCTCTGGGCGAGATAATGGATAAGTGTCAACTATTGTCCGTGGATTAACTACGGACTTGAAGTCAACATAAAAGTGGATGTGACCAGAAGGCTTAGGCAACAAAATGAGAGGACTTGCCCACTGACTACCTTGAATCAAAGCAATTACTCAATTATCTTGCAATTCTTTCAATTCACTGGCTACTTTGTCTCTTAAACCAATTGGAACAGTGTGGGCCTGAAAAAACTTAGGCTGTGCATTGTCTTTCAGTGTAACGTGTGCTACAAAATTATTGGCTTTTCCCTTCCCTCTGAAAATAGTTCAGGAAATTCTTTAAGCAAGCTAGACACTGTCATTTGGTGTGATGCTAAGCCCAAACAAATCATAGGCATCTAAACCGAAAATGTTCTCTCTGTGTCTTGATTTTAAGTATGTCCTCTCCATTGTAAACAGTGAGGTGCTTGCTAGATTTAAAAAGGCATGGTGAGCCTAACTGTTCGCACGTGGCACGATTAAGCAAAGTAACTGAGGCACCTGTGTCTAACTGAAAGTTCACACAACGCCCAGTAATGATACAAATAGTTTGTTAGAACATTGTTACACAGCACTAGGGCGAGAAAGAGGCACAACCTTAATATTACTTTTGTCAGAACCTGTTGTAGGTTTGGCAAACAAAAAGTTCACTGCATGTGCAGGAACCTGTTTTTTTCTGGGAGCAGGCAAAATTGGTGTTTTTGTGCTGTTGCAAACAAACTGCTTGGACATGGCCTGTTTTTCCACAAGTGTAACACGTTGTGGCACGTGATGGGCAATCCTGTCTTTTATGGCGAGCAAAACATCCAGGGCAAGACTTCACTAGATTCACATGTCTACTTGGCTGTCCACACAGCTGTGTACGCACTTGTTGTTGTGGCTGCTTGGGATGGTCGGAAGAGGGGCTACTCAAACCAACAAATCGGGGCCTGGTCAAACTTATTGGCTGCTATGACACCCAAATCATATTGCTCTAAGATGTGCAATACTTGAGGAAGTGATGGATCAGAATACTTTAAGATCAGTTCCCATATTCTGCTATCTGGGTCATTGAATGTTATTGCATCCCTAATCATTAAATCATTGTAAAAGTTGCCACAACTACACTTAGATATACACTTTCTAGACATGCCATTAATTCTGTGTACCACTGATGGTACATCTATTCTGGCTTTTTCTGCAAACGAAGAAACTGATATCTGGCTGCAACTACTTGGACTTGCTGGTCATAGTACTGAGTTAATGCAGCAATTACTTTGTTCTAACTGATTTTGTCAGGAGATGCCATTGGAAATAGTTTTTGTATTAACGTGAACAATAGGGACCCCCAATCGAAAGAAAGTATTGTAGCTATACAGTGCCTTGAACACAATGAACGTGACAGTGTGCTTGGAACTGCTTTAGGTATTCAAGCTATTTCTCTTCTGTGCCGTTAAATTTCCGGAACTTCAGTATGCTGGTTGGCAGCACTTGTTGGGCTGGTCATTTGCGGTTGTGCAGGCGACACAGCTTGTATAGGCAGTAGTTGTGGTACTGTCATCAGTAAGGCAGCAATTTGTTGATTCTGAAAATGAAAATCTTGTGTTAGATCTATCACATTGGTCATCTGCGGCGGAGGCACAGGGGTAGGGGGTGGAGGGAACAGGATAACCATGGTTTACACAAATACATTATAGCAAAAAAGCAAGCAAAGCCTCTGAAAAGAGAAATTTGATTGCTTCTGCAGCTCCCCTCCTGGAATACATGCAAGAACACAACAGCAAATTAGCAAAATGACTACCCCTGCAAGCTAAAACACAAGAGACGCAAGCAAAATATGTGGCCAAGTTAATTAACTTGCATTCTGCATAGAATTATCGTCGTCACCACTTTTGTGTAGTCTTGTTGACACTGTAGCATCATATGCCATGAGAAGCAAGGAGAGGATGTTGTTTGGTGGCCAGTATCCTCTTTCTACAACAAAACTGCACACATGTATTAACAGGGTTCTTTATTAACAAAACTTCTCTTTATGCAAGTTGTTGTTGTACAAGCTCTTCCATAATAGTCCACATTAGCCTCACTGCTGATGAAGTACAAGTCTCACTATAAACTTTACACTCTCATAGCCAGTGACATGACCTGACAGACACCAACTAGAATAGTGACTGAGCTAGTAACTGAGCTGACTGCGACTGACTCTGTCTGCAACTGGGCTGGCTGGCTGTGACTGACAACACTCCGGTCCACGGCGGCGATCTAAATACTAGCAGTCGAGAGGGTGTTGGCGGCTCATTGCTTGTGAATCTGTCTTTGGGCTCTCTTCTGATAGACTGATGTGCTGGTGACAGCTTATGCCAGCACATAAAGGGCAGCCAGGAATGAAAAAATACAAAACTCTACTCCATAAACCTTTGTTTCGTAGATCTGTCATAAGTGTTTTTGTAGACACTATTTTGATACCTTGTTAGTGTATGCCTTTGGCCAATTTGCCATTTCTCTATTTCTTCTGGAGGGGAGTCTTGATAAATTTGAAGAAAGACATTGTTCCTGTAGGCTGTATTTTAAAACTGTACTTTATTTAGGACTGCCAGTTTAAAACATTGCTCATTTTCAAGTGTATGTATAACATATGTGAATACATCATCCTCGAGAAATAAAAATTGTTTGCCATATGTGATTGTGTGCAGTATGGCTGTCAAAAAGCATTATCTCATTATGTGTTATCTCAAACCACAGTGGCTTTGCACGCTTGAAAATAAGCAATGCTCAAAACCAGTAGTGCGTAATAAAGTACAATTTTAAAATACAGCCAGGTAGAATGATATCTTTCTTCAAACTCAATTCCTGTTTAAGATATAAAATACACAGACAATTTTCATGACTGTATGCGAAGATTCCTTACATATTTCACAAATAAATTTGTTTCATTACTGATCTGTAAAATTGATGGTAGAGGAGATTCTACACAAACATGTATGTGTCTTTTTGTTTTATTTTTATAATTTCACTGCAGATAAGGCTTTATTTTGATAACATACACAGATAGGGCAGGACACATACATTTTCAGGAACCATAGACTATTTTGCAGAATAGTGTACTTAAGTACTGGAAGGTATAATTTTGAGGGACTTCTCAGTCAAACTTTTATAACATTTCATGCAGCATTGGCTTATTGAATTTTTACAGTTGCTTGATCGATTTTGCATTCATGGCTTCTTTATAACATTTGCTTTGTTGCTTTGAAAATGGCTCGGCCATCATTGTTTTTTCACTGAATGTGTGCGAATCTCTCTCATCTGAGTGCACACTTCCCCCTCTGCCATGTTACGCTGTCTGAGCAGGGCAAGGGAGAGGGGAGGGGAAACTGTGAAAGTGCTGCATGGGGCTTTGTTTCATATTTAATTTTTCTCAATGACATAGATCAGAAACAAAAGAAATTTTGCAGCACAAAGGAATTATCCGAATGGAAACTGGTAGATGTAATGTACAGACAAACAAATTGGATGATTTATTCAAGAGAAAGAGCTTCACAAATTGAGTTAGTCAATAATGTGTTGGTGCATCTCTGTCCCTTACTCAAGCAGTTATTCGGCGTGACATTTTTTGTTGGATGCCCTCGTGAATGGTATTGTGCCAAATTCTGTCCAGCTGGCACTTAGATCATCAAAATCACAAGCTGGCTAGAGGGTACTCACAGTAATGTTTCAAGTGTTCTCAGTTGGGGAGAAATCCAGCAACTATGCTGGCCAAGAAGGTTTGGCAAGCATGAAGACAAGCAGTAGAAACTCTCGCCGTGTGCAAAGCGGACATTATCTTGCTAAAATGTAAGCCCAGGATAGCTTGCCATGAATTGCAACAAAACAGGGCATTGAATATTGTCAGTATACCATTATGCTGTAAGACTGTTGCAGATGATGACCAAAGGGGTTTTGTTATGGAAAGAAATGGCACCCCAGGCCATCACTCCTGGATGTCAGGCCATATTGCAGTGGACAGCCAGACAGGTGTGCCACCACTGTCTGGGGCATGTCCAGACATGTCTTTGCTGGTCATTGGGGTTCAGTTCGAAGCAGAACTCATCACTGAAGCATTCCAGGCTGAAGACATGTCTGGAGACTCCCCGGGTAGCACAGGGATACCAGCTGACTGTCACCTACCATTTGGCGTGACAACCATGAGTGGTGGTCTGGGGCCCCATTTCTTTTCATAGCATGACCCCTTTAGCCCTCTGCCGCGGCACCCTTACAGCACAGCGGTACACCAATGATGTTCTATGCCCAGTTTTGTAGCCCTGATGGCAAACCATCCTGGGCTTACATTTCAGCAAGATAATGCCCACCTTCACAAGGCGAGAATTTCTACTTGTTGTCTTCTTATTTACCAAACCCTTCCTGGGCCAGCAAGCTCACTGGATCTGTCGCCAACTGAGCATTGTGGGCAGGGCCCTCCAACCATCTCAGGATTTTGATGATCTAACATGTCAGTTGGACAGAATTTGGGATGATATCCCTCAGGAGGACTTCCAGCAACTCTTTATCAGTCAACACCAAGCTGAATAACTACTTTCATAAGGGCCAGAGGCAGACCAACACATTATTCACTTGCTCAATTTGTGAAGTTCTTTCTCTTGCATAAATCATACAATTTTTGTGAAACTATAATCATTTGTTCACAAGTACATCACATCTATTGATTTCCATCCATCATGGTCCATTGGTTTTCTTGTCTTAGAGTGTATTTGTGGCATAAACTGTCAGCATATGGGCAGATGCAGACAGTTTCACAGATTTGTTATTGCCCGGGTTTCCTCATAATCCTGACTTATTTAGTTTTATACTTCAAAAAAGCCTTTCAAATATGTATATTGGTCAAAACATTGATATTACATTTATAACCTCATTATGGACACATGAAAACTCTTCCTGAAGTAAACGACATAGAACACCTGGACAGTTTTAGTGAAAAATAATTTGTCTTTTACTCAGGAATAACACTGCAGAACGACCAGTTCCATCTACAGACGCGCAGGTATATTTTCAGCTAAAATGGCAAATGATCTCAAAAACATCTCAAAACAGATGTATGGCTGTATCCTCTGACATTTACAAAAGTTATTCCTGTAATTCTTTCATTGCCACAATCAATTGTTGAAAATTTGTGTTTTCTTTAAAGCCAGTGAGCTTAGGGAAATTGATAGTGTTCTTTGTCAGGGGTTTTCCTTCCACAGTGCAGTTTTCTTTTTACATGCATCCATTTTCGCCAAAAAGTCAGAAATAAGTTGCTTCTCACCTTGCACTGTCTTACTGGAGACAGTCAGCAGTCAACTCTAGAATGAGATTTTCACTCTGCAGCGGAGTGTGCGCTGATATGAAACTTCCTGGCAGATTAAAACTGTGTGCCCGACCGAGACTCGAACTCGGGACCTTTGCCTTTCGCGGGCAAGTGCTCTACCAACTGAGCTACCGAAGCACGACTCACGCCCAGTACTCACAGCTTTACTTCTGCCAGTACCTCGTCTCCTACCTTCCAAACTTTACAGAAGCTCTCCTGCACTTGCCCGCGAAAGGCAAAGGTCCCGAGTTCGAGTCTCGGTCGGGCACACAGTTTTAATCTGCCAGGAAGTTTCAGCAGTCAACTCTATTTAAAATGCAAGGTCTGCAATCCATTCCTGCTCTTTTAATTTTCATTCTTGCTTTCCTTTATCCTTCAAAAATTCAGCAATAGCAGGTCTTAAAATCAAAAACACATTCCAGGCATGTCCTTTGACTTAACCAACGAACTGTGTAGTAATATACTGGGTTATGCAGTTAAAAGTAGCCCACCTCCCTTTTGAATCCAAATGCAGTATTTCGACTTTGAAATAGAGTAAACATCTACAACAATGGACAGTTTTATGCAATAATCTACTGTTAGTATTCTTCTGTGAACATTTCAGTTTAGTTCACACTTCTCTCTGCTGTCTGCTAAATGACTTTCTCACTAAAAGAAAGAGTTGAAATTGTGGAAGCATATGTGAAAACAGATTCAGTTAAGGAAACACTTAAAATTTTTGGGCTCATGTATCTAGACAGAGGACTACCAGTGAAGAGAATTGGTGCACCTACAGATCTGTGCAAAATGTAAAATGACAAAGAATTCCTTCTGTTTGCACACCAGCAGTTTTTGCGGACATATAATGAAGAACTGTTCAGAGCTCAAAGATGTCTACACATAAATTGGCCCTACAGACACATGTAAGTTGGAAGAGTTGCCCACAGATTTTGAAAAGTTTTGATGTGAAGCTATATTGTGTGACAGTTGTGCAACAGTTACGGGAGGATGACAGTCAGAAACTTGTAGATTATTGCACGTGGCTTTTGAATAGCATCAATGAGACCTCTTCCATTGCATCATGAATGATAAAGCATGATTTCATCTTTTCACAGAACACAAAGTACTGGGCAGTGGAAGACCCTAAGACTGTATGTCAGCAACTGCTCCATGATGAAAAAGTCAGTGTATGGTGTGGCGTAAGAGGAATCTGCATCATTGGACCAATATTTTTGACACTACCCTCAACATGGTTGCAAATATAGAAATTTTTGGTACATTTTGTGGCCAACTCACTGACTATGAAAGACAATACAGCTTCTTCCAGCAAGATGGGGCAACTTGCCACATGTCTAAGGTATCCATGGAATGACTCCATGATGGTTTCACTGAGGAACGAACTGTCAGGAAACATTTATTACCACCATGTTCGCCATGTCTAACACTATTGATTTTTTCCTGTGGGGGCACTTGAAGAGCAAGGTATATGAAACAAATCCACACACAGTACATGAACTGAAAGACGTCATCAACTGTGAAGTTGCTGCTATCGATATCTGAACTTTACACCGAGTGTATCTGAATATGTTTAGACATGTACAGCTGTGTATTGATGTTGCAGGGGTCACTTTGCTCTTTGCTTCTGTAATTTCACTGCACTTCCTTCACACTTACACAGGCTCCTTTTATCTGTGCTACCCTGTATAACATGTTCATACTTTTCGTTAAGTTCCATCAAAAACTATTGCAACTGATGATGTAATAATGCATGGGACTACAGAAAATTAACTATTCACTAATTCCGTCACATGGTTTATGCCTGCACATTTAACACGAAATACTTCTTGATGTACAGAACAACAATTCACATACAAATCACCTGCTGCTCATTACAATTTTTAGCTCTTTTAACTTCAACTAAATCTTCGATTTCTTTGTGCGTGGTGCAAATTTGTGGTATCCATTGATCATGCAACTACATAATAGATACTGAGAGTTATTTACTTCTCCTCTGTGATTCCTATTCATGTTTAAAGGATTGCAATGTTAGATCATTGGATTGCCTCTTTTTTGTGTTAACAGCCACCAGAGCTATGAACTTCCTTTATACCGTAAACAAATTGCAAAGGATAAACAGCACTTACACCTCTATTCTGCCTGACTGAAGAAAACTGTGTCAACCACAATAAGCCACACCAAATGCTTTAAGAAAGTATCACATCCACTGCTGAATAAAATGTTGTGCTATATTGAGAAGGACCACGCAAAGCCAAGATGTACCGAACAGTGCTATGACAGCCTGAGTTTTGGACCGCATGTGTGCAGCACATTGTGCACTTGTGAAGGTTTGCACACTGTGGCCGACCCTGCTCTAGACTTATGTGCGTCACCAGTATTCATTCTTGTGAATGTGGAAGAAATGAGTTTGGTGCATAACAAAATGAATGCTAGAAAAATCTGTGTGATGTCCATGAAAGAATAAAATAATTATTACTAAAAGCTAGACCTTTTCCTCTTTTGTTATTGTTGTTAATTTATTAGAGCATGGCTTTTACATGTCATAAGTAAAGAGACAAGCTTGGAAAACACCTGAAATATTTTCCATTTTCAGGACAATGTTGAATGACTTGCTAACCTTCCAGTATTAATTTAATAATTTTTAGAAAGAAATTCTTTCCAATGTTGACTCATTTGTATGTCTTAGATCTCCAAATGGCTGTACATGTGGAGCTTATGCACCCTAGTGAGCAGATGATCCTGGATGATGCAAGATTGTATTTATCATTTGAAATCCATGTGTCACCATTTGATGAACTACAGTATTGATTTCTCAATAGTCATATAAATGCAACTGCATTTGCATTAATTTGCAGGGCATTTATTGTTTCAGTATCACCATTTACTATTTAATTTTGTTAATATGTGTATAATGGGCTGATATTAGATGGTGTTTGTATTGGTTTGTAGTAATTGACAGTATGCTGATTTTGCATGGTGTATTGTAATCTGTTACTTTTAAATGTTACACTGAACCACACTATGGTGCTTTGCTGTTTTCTTCCTTTACATTCAACTAAAACCATTGAACTAAATGTTGGTGCATTCAGTGAGAACTTTCTTCATTCTTTGGAGTGTCTTACTCTCAGGTGGCTACTCATTCATTAAAAATTTTAAGAGAGTAAAAAGTTGTTTTATGGAGATGTTTTTTCATCTAAGTCCCCAGGACTGTCAACAAATTGACTCAAATATACTACTCTGGATTTCAGAAAAACAGGATATTTATTTTATTTGAAATTGGGTTTCTTATTTGTATATCACTGTATTGCATTTTGCATGAAATGGGAATAAGAGTGTGTTAAACTTTAAGAAGACTATCAAATAAACTTTTATTATTTTTATTTATTTTGTCACATCAATAGCTTCTTGTCATCTTACTGCAACAAGACACTGATCTGTTTCTTTGATTTGAAGGTGAGAAAAAATGAAATAAAAGAAAACAGAGCTTTCACTATAAATCATTACTGTGTGACTTCACTGTAGAATTATTTGAGAATTTTTTAATGATATTACAGGCTGTTATTTATGTTTCTGCTGTTGCTACCAACAGAAAAGGTTTTCAGTGGTCATCTTGCATGAGCGCTTTGTGATAGAACAGGAAATTTTTATTCATATGGCGCAATGTTTCACAGTTAGCTGTCTTTCGGACCAAAGTCTGTTTAATTTTTGATACTACATTGCAGTTATTACTCAGCAGTTTGTGTGCTTGTAGAAATGTAATCAATAAGGCAAAAGATCTACTATGCAGTTACATAATGTTACAACAACAAATCTTTGAGATATTTGGTTTGAGACAGTTCTGCATTAACTCTGAGAACTAAAAGTTGTTGTTAAGCTGAGGCTAATCTTAATTGATTAATTGTGCTAACAATTAAGTGGCAGGATATAGTGTTACCACTTATAAGATCAAATGATTTCAAGGTGCCGATTAATAAACTAGCAGAGACCTGCAGTGTGTGACAATAAAGCTTTAAAACTGTTTTATTGTATGAAAGCTAGCAGTTCGTAGGAGGGTAATTAAGAAAGGATGATCTTACACAGTTTTAATACTGGTATATAGCACTAATAAAATGAATATAGTGCCTTACAGTACAAATATTTTGTTAAGTGTTAAAATACATTGTTAATGCATATATTTTTTGAAATATGTAGCAATTACAAATAAATCAGAGATGTTTTCAGATTTTATTTTATTGTCAAGATGCATTTTCCATTGTTCCTATTAATCATACTACGCACTGACATCCCTATCTTCAAAGTGCAGATCATTCCAATCTAAATACTGACCTATCTCCGTTATCTGTAAACATACTGAATGTATCAACTTTTCAGTAGTTCTGCCATGTCTTCCAGATAAAGACACTGCCAAGAAAATAATGTAGTGTAATTCAACCCAACATATTCTTCAAATACAGTTGTTCAACTCACTTTACAGTTCATAATTTTAAGAAAGTTCACTATAAAGTCAGTGTTCTCTGACTGAAATCAGAATGAATTACCTTTCTTCTGGTTTTCTTGACCTTTGAATGACAAGAAGTTAAAAACACTGTATATAAAAGTACTGACATGTTTGGTGTTATCATGAGACTGTACAGCATGATACTGAAAGTCATGGTCAGTCCTTTGTTATAACTGCTATTCCAGCAATTAAATGAATGACCACCTCTCTCAAGTGACCACAAAATTTTCAACAGCATGCTGTTATTGAATACCTTGTTCAAGAGGAAAAAATCTGCTGCTGAAATTTATCTCCAACTTCAGTGTGCATATGGAGATATGTTCAGGTTACCACTTGAACAGTCTTCATGGTATGCGACAAGTGAAAAGTTGATGAGTACACTTCAAGTGCTGTACATCTCATTGTGAATGAAATTTCAAAAAACCCTCAGAGTAGAATGTAGCGTAGTGCAAGAAATAATTCAAAGTTTGGGCTATCAGAAAGTTTGTGCTCATTGCACCCTTCATTTATGAGCCAAAGGACATAAGGTTCAGAAAAGAACCACTATTCAAAGCTGTATTCAGTTATTTCAGAATGAAGGAGACAGTGTTTTTATGAGTGTTGTGGAAAGTTATGAAAGTCATTATGAGCCTCAAACAGAATGTGAGAGTATGGAATGGCACCATTTGAATTCACCATCAAAAAAGAAAACAAGGACAGTGTGATCTGTTGTGAAAGTTATGGTAATCATCTTCTGGTTGATTTTCTTTAACCAGGACAGATCATAAATGCTGCCAGCAAAATCCTGATATTTTTGAAGCACTGCATGACAAATGCTTTGGGAAGAAGATTATCCTGCAACCCTATACCATGCAGCCGTACACTACTCATTTCACTGTGGAGAAAATTAAAACATTTGGGGGCAGGGGGACTGTGTAACCTCCTTAAAGTCTCAATTTGGCACCATACGACTACTGTCAGCTGTGAAGTGCTGTCAAACACCCAGAAGGTGATGCATCAGTGTATCCAGGCAGGCAGAATGGACTTCTACCACAAGAAAATTTTCAGATGTACAGAATGATGGGAAAATGTGTGCAAAGAAATTGAAAACTGACAAAAATGTCTGGTATGTAATGCTTTGTCTAAAAATTAAAAACTAATATTCGTAATTGTGGGTCATTCATGACCTTCAGTGTGACTTTAGTATTATGTAAACAATTACACCCAAAACAAAAGGTGTGAAGTGTGTGCAGATAGCTAGAAGCCGCATGTTTATCATTCTGTGAAACTGCAGCAACATGCAAGTATCAACTTCTGCTGATTCAGGAATAGAGGTAGGGACGGGCAAATTATTAAAAATATCGATATATATGTATTGTATCGACATACATATATAAAAGAAAGTGATATTATCAAGTCAAAAATATCGGTATTTTTAAATATTGATGTGTTGGCCTTTGCCAACACGAGAGAAGTCTTAGGAGTGAAACACTTCTGATATGTGTTCTGTGCATGGAACATTTCAGACAACAAGACTCAATTTTCCAGTAAATACCAGTGCAGTAAGTGTGTGTGACTTCTGTTTCAAGTCTATGTCACTTTTACAGTGTGTCCTCTTTTCTTGATCCAGGCACTCAGGGGGTAAGGAACAGGGTGTGGTAATTTTTAGTATTCTCATACAGTGCTGTCACCAAACGTGTTTGTTTTGCATCTCATAAGTATCATTTGCGATGGTAGAAATGACACATAGAAGTAACACTTTCATGGATATCCAGTACTTATACATTCAAGTTCAGATCTGGTGCACATTTGTAATAGTGAATATGAAATTAAATTAAGCCCATTGTAGGACATTTACTGTTGGATTTCAAAGATTGGTAGTAGTTGGAATGGGCAAGAAATCTGCCAATGAGAACTATAGTGCCTATGAGTCGAGAAAAGATGGACAGTAAAAAATATCACTTTCAACACACAATATTTAATCGATATATCCATAATTTAGACATTAGCGATATATATCAATTTCTCTCCTCCCCCCCCCCCCCCCCCCCCCCCCAAGAAATTACCCATCTTTGGGGTACGCCAGATCAATCACTTGTTAGTTGCTTGTGTTCTCTTTTTCTCCTAATAGTTCTTCATTCTATCTGGTCTCTTCTTTCTTTCGTCCTCTGATATCTGAATCAGTTTCCTGGCGTTGATCTTAGCTTGGAACCTCTTAGTTTTGTCTTTGGTTACGGTCGTGGCTGTATCATTCTTTAACATGACTTCGGCAATCTGGAGTCCTCTCAAATCCTTTTCTTCTTCTTTAAACTGATTGGGTTTGGTCCTTTTTTTGTAAAAGAAGTCAAAGATTTGTTTAGTTAGTCTACTGGGATTCATTCGGAGTATGTGTCCATAGAAATCAATCCTCCTTTTCCTCATGGTTTCCGAGAGTCTCTCCAACTTTGTATAGATGGCTTCATTTCTATAGAAAACTTCTTTGTTATTTTGGAATTTGGGGCCCATGATCTTCCTCAAAATTTTCCTCTCCTTGGTTTCCAATTTCTCCATTTGCCCTTTCTTCGCCATGACTAGTGTCTATGCTGCATAGAGTGCTTCCATCTTAATTATTGCGTTATAATGCTTTATTTTGGTGTTTCAAGCGAGGGCTTTCTTATTGTGTGTGTTTTTGGTTTGCTGGAAAGCTAGTTCCATTTTGGTCCTTCTTGCTTTCCCTTCGAGGCTGTTCCATTCAGTCCATTCCCCTAGGTACTTGAAACTCCTAACCACCTCTATTTTTTGAGCTCCTCCTTTAATTCTCATAGGAGTATCTAGTATATTCCTCACAATCTTCACTTTTTCATAAGAAATCTTAAGTCCTATCTTCCCTGCATGCCCTTGTAAATTGGCAATTTGTTCTTTATCTTCTTCCCATGTTTACACAAGCAGCACCATGTCGTCAGCAAATGAGAAACACGTAATTGTGATTCCTTTGTTTCTTGGTCCAGGTCTTATTGCCCCTCTCGTTTTTGCATTCCATTCCTGCACAACTTTTTCGAGTGCTCAGTTAAACAGCTGGGGTGAGAGACCATCCTCTTGTCGGACCCCTGTTCTGATCTCGAAAGGTTCCAATAGTTCACCCACGAATCTGACTTTAGAGGATGTATTTGTGAGCGTCTCCTTGATGATGTTTAGAGTTTTCCTGTCCAAGCTAAACTCCTCCAAAATATTGAACAACATTCTATCTATGGAATCATAAGCTTTTTGGAAGTCTACAAAAGTCACTGTATATGGTTTCGCCCTCTGCTTCTTATATACTAAAATGTTTCTGAGGTTTAAGGTCTGTCCAGGGCAGGATCTTCTTTTCCTAAACCCTGCTTGATACTTCCCAGTTTGGCAATCCAACTGAGATTCTGCTCTTTCTAGTAAAGCTCTGGACAATATCTTGTAGGTCACATGCACTAGGGAAATCCGTCTGCAGTTGTTGGGATCAGATTTAGGACCTTTTTTGTGAAGAGGATGTATCAGGGCCATTTTCCATTCCTGTGGAATGATTCCTTTCTTCCATATCTCCTCAGAAAGTTTCTGGAGTAAGAAAATTGCAGTTTTGCTAGCATACTTCCATAATTCAGCTGTTATCTGATTTTGCCCTGGCCTTGAAATTTTCCATATATTGATATTATTATGGAAAAATATTGATTTTTTTACATGTATCGATATTTTTTGCCCGTCTGTAACTAGGGGCTCAGTTGTTAGGAAAAGTTTGACAAACAGTATATATAGTTGTTGATTGCTTTACAAATCCTGCACTGTATCATTTACGTAAAAAAGTTAACTCCGCTGGCTTGTGGTGTCAGTACTGTTCAATCAAGTAGCTCAGTTGGCATCACGAGGCCGAGTGTACTCCATCCCCCCCCCCACCCCCCCACACACACACCAAGTAAAAATCCCTGTCAGTGCTCGGAACTGAATCTAAGAACTCCAAATGGCAGTCAGTCGCACTAACCACTCATCTACGAGGTAGACCCTATATATAACAGTTATGAGTGTAAGGCATCTTTGATTAGAAAAGAAATGCGTACAATTCTTTCAAATTTAATGTTGAAGTTTTCTGAAGTTACCCTCCAGCTCAAAGAAGACATTAAATCTGTTACAATGATAACTCCTATTAGAAAAAGTTTATTCATTCCAACCTGGACAATGTTGGAGTAATTACCTGGAGAACATGGCCGCACACAAATAAATTGTACAATCATCTTTGTATGAGGGGCATACCATATGTAATGCGAACCATTTTTTTTTCTGAGAGCAGGTTAGTTTTATTCAGGATTCTGGTACACCATATTATTCCCCACTCTTTTGGCTACAAAACCACATTTGTCAACTTAATCTCTGCTCAGTGCAATACCCTCATACCACCTTGCTGTGATGGCCTGTCTGCCCTTGTGGTACCACTTTACTGATCGATGTCAGAGCCAATGTCTTGCTTCATCAGTAATCTTCCTGTCATCCACATACTGCTTCCCACGTAGTGCATTCTTCATTGGGCCAAACAGATAAAATCCACAAGGTGCGAGATCTAGGCTGTGTGGTAGATAAGGAAGAACAGTCCAGTCATCTTTCTTGAGTTCCACTGGGCTGCGCCGACTTGTGTGAGGCCTTGCTTTGTCATTTAGAAGAAGACACATCAGGACTGATATTGTATCACGAGGGAAGACATCAAACAGAATAATTTCTTCAGGGAAGAATGTCACAATGACTTTACTGGCTGAGTGTGTGGCTTTGAACTTTTTCTTCAAATGAAAGGAGGTGTGGTGCGACTCCATAGATTGCTGTTTTGTTTCCAGTTCGAAGTGATAAACCCATGTTTCGTCACTTGTGACAATGTTTGTCAAAAAAATTGTCATGGTCAGCCTTTTAATGTGCAAGAAATTCTGCACAGATGGTCCTTCATTGCTCTATACAGTTTCCTGTTATATGGCAAGGAATCCAGTGTGTGCACATCCCTCTGAGTACTCCAGCTGCTGGATGAGTGTGTCAAGACTACCAACAGAGATATCAAGTTGAGCAACGAGGTGTTTGAAAGTGATCCATCGATCACCTCGAATGAGTGTCTGCATGTTCCAACACTGCAGGATTCACAGCAACGACTGTGTGCAGCTGGCTGGCATGTGGTAGGTCAGACAGATTTGTGCAATTTTGCTGCAATGATGACAGGCACCTCACCCAGTGACTCATTGTGCTTTTGTTCCCCATGCAATCCCTCTGAATGGCAGTTAGCTACACTAACCACTCAGCTCTGAGGTGCACCTTAGGTATGACAATTATAATGATTGTATGGCATCTTTGATTAGAACAGAAATGCATACTTTCTTTCAGATGTAATGTTGAGGTTTACTGAAGTTATCCTCCAGCACAAAGAAACCATAAATCTGTTAGAATGATAGGCTTGCGTGCCTTGTAAAGCAGAACAGGTGGTGATCTGTGGCAGGTATTATACAAAGCTGACTCTTGCACAGGTGTTTTGGAGCGTACCATTCAGTGCACATTGTTAAACATGAGACTTTGCCACAGACAACACTTCTGTTGGAATTCTGCAAGTACATGCTCTGGTTTTCTGCGAAAATAAACTCAATGACAGCTCTCCGCTAGTAATGTGTCTCTGTTACAGATGCCATTTTGAAAAATACATGTAGTGCCACTACATATCAGAACTCCTTGAAACTATAGGGGCAAAGGCAGGAATATTCCACCATGTCCCACAACAAATTGTGCATTTTTTCAACAAAACTGAAAGGAAAAAAAAGTATTGCATTACTTATTGTATGCCACTCATACTAGTAAATTAAACATTTGGATGTCACTTTATTCCCACTCAGAATGACTTTTCTTCTCATACACCTGTCACCTTTGTACACCTTTACTTTTTTCCTTCACTGCTCTCTCCCATTTCTCTTGGTTTGGATGGTATAGGCATATATTTTGAAAACTTAAAACAGGAATATACTCTCTGCCTAAAACAAAAACACTAACATATCTTTGCTCACTGGTGGATGTAGATGTGAACTAAAATTGTAGTTTTCAAGCTGTTTGACTAGGAAGAAGGATGTAAGATTAGAGTTTAATGCCATATTGAGGATGTTAGCTCAGATTGGAAAACAATGAAGAAGGGAACAAGGTGTGGAAACATTTAGCAAACATCCCAGCATTCACCCAGAATTATTTGTGTAAACTCCAGGAAACATAATTGGAATTTTAATTCTGCTTCTCACCAATGTGAGTTCATTATATTAACTATGATACACCCAGAATTATATGTGTAAACTTCAGGAAACATAATTGGAATTTTAATTCTGCTTCTCACCAATGTGGGTTTGTTATATTAACCACTGTGCCACATCTTTTCATAAGCCAAAACATTAGGACCACTGGCCCCTACAAGACTGAATGTTGCCTGGTGGTGTTGTAGCCACATAGTATGGTAAGGTAAGTATATAAGCAGAGTAAAAATGAATGGGAAAGCATTCTAGCAAGATATGGACTGCAAATGGGAAAGTCCACCAATAGAAGTGACTTTGACAAAGTACAGATTGTTATGGCCTGAAATCTTGTTACAATTATCATAGAAATGGATCAATTGCTCATATACCACTGTTACAACCATCTAAGAAAAGTGGTCGACAGGTGGAGAAATCACGAGTAGGTATGACAAAGTGTTAGATGTCCACTTCTCTCATCACAGAACATACAGTTCATAGGCTTTCTTGCTCTGTAAAGCAGAATAGGTGGCGATCTGGTACAATGCCAATCCATGCACAAGTGTTTTGGAGCGTATCATTCAGTATGCATTGTTAAAAATGGGAGTCTGCCACAAACAATACCTACTTGTTCCTGTATTCACCCAATGGCATTGCCAGTTACATCCGAAGTGGGCATGAGATCTTTGAAATTGGACTGTGGAGCAATGGAAATGTTTCACCTTGTGATGAAGCAAGCTGGAATAATTTTAATTCCCCTCTTGTTTTGCTATCTGCCTCCTTAAATTCGTTTTTTCAGTTTGAACTAAGTACCATAAACATACGTAAGTTTTAATCTGCATTTTCATGAAAGAGGAAAGTTGACCCTCAGTTTTAAAGAATATAACACCAGATCTAATTTTGTGCTTAGTTTTATGTATGTAATTTATTTTCTAATTTATTTAGACTGTTCCTAGTTAATACTTTCATTATAGGGAGAAATCAGTAATTGTTTCATAACTTAAATTCTATTGTTGATGTATAAACAAATATAAATTCTGTACTAATTATAAACGTTTGGAGGAACAACTAATTGTATTCTTAAAGTATCTATTTGGCCCTATTTGAAAACATGTTAGCAAAACCAGCCCTGAATTAATTCCAAAGTAATTAACAGTTTTGTCAAATCATTGTTTGCATAATGATAAGCCCTGAATTAATTCCAAAGTAATTAACAGTTTTCTCAAAAGCATTGTTTGCATAATGATATTTGTTAATTTCGTGATTTAAACAAATAATTTGGCCTAACTCTTGCAGTAGAAGAAACTGTTATATAGACGTAATTTTTTGATGTATTCAGTTAATTAATGAGTTAAGGTTTAACTGTACTTTCTGTAAATTGAACTTCGAACAATGTGTACCTTTATCATTATTATTGTGATGATATATAAGGGCCAGATTTTGGTCACAAGTCATCTGCCAACTGTCTGACTCCTGCACCTACAAGCCCTGCTACAGTGATCCCATTCCAGAAGTCCTCCATAACCTCTAATCTGTGCTTACATCATTAAGCCCATATCAAAATCTTTACCCTGAATCCATCTCCTTCCTCACCCTCAAATACCCACCTTCTACATGCTTCCCAGAATTCATAAACCCAACAGTCCTGGATGTCCCATTGTCACTGATTTCTGTGCTCAGACTGAAAGAATCTCTGATCTTGTTGACCAGTATCTCCAACCATTTGCTGCTAGCCTAGCTTCCCACATTAAAGATATGAACCATTTCCTTCAGTAGCTTTCAGCCATCAGCACCCTATTACTACATGGATTCCTACTCATCACTGTTGACCCCACCTCCCTACATATTCCGTTTTCATGGGCTTGCAGTTATCGAACACTGCCTCTCTCAAAGTCCTTCCCACTCATAAACCCACCACCTCATCTGCTTAATGCCTAACTAATTACAACTTTACTCATAACTACTTCTCCTCTGAGGGGGTGAGGGGGAAGATATTCTAAGAAATCCGCAGCATGGTTGCAGGTACGTTCATGTCCTCCTCCCCTCCCCCCCCCCCCCCCCCCCAAAATCGCCAACCTGTTTTTAGGCCATGTAGAGGAAACCTTTCTAGCCACCCCAAACACCTTGTCTTGCTCAGGTCCACTGATGATATCTTCATGATCTGGAACCAGGGCCAATACACCTTATCCTCGTTCCTCCATAACCTTGACACCTTTCCCATTTGCTGCACCTAGTACTCTTCAATCCCATCGACTCACACTCGATTTCATCCAAATTTCTTTCCATATATCGAGCTCACTAACCATCAACAATATCTGTAGTTTGGCAACTGTTACCGCTTCCATACTGAAAAATTACTCTCATACTGTTACTCCACACGAATTCTCTGGCCCAGTAAGCTCTCACCACCCCACAAACCCAACCCACAGACAGATTTCCTGCGCCAAATCCTAACGCGTCCCTAATCTTCCCACTACCCTCAATAACCAGATACAAGGGAGCACCTCCTGCATCACCCAATATTATTCTGAACTGGACTAACTGAACCGTACTAGAACAACTGAACCATATCCTCCACTAGGGCTTCAATTAATTATCATCATTCCTGGAAATAAAGAACATCCTACCACAGCCCTTCCCAAAGTAATATTCCTCTGCCCATTTGATCTATGTAATATCCTGGTCCCTTCTTATGCCACACCCACTTCCATCCCGTTGCCCAGTGTGCCTTATTTTCTGAAAGACCAAGGCACAATACCTATTCAGTACAATGACCCAGGACATCCTACTTCATTCCCGTCACAGGCCTATCCTAACCCATCAGAGGCAGGGTCTCCTTTGAAAGCAGTCATCATATACCATCTGTTATAACCTTTAATCACTAATAAATTGCGTGGATATACAAGAGTAGAAACACTAGTGGGTTACATGTTACTAACTCCGTATCTGTCATTCGACTGCCTTGCCGTGACATGCGGCCGGCGCCGTTCATAGCCAGGTGGCGCTCCCGCGCTCGGCCGAGCTGCGGAGCACCTCTATCGCCGTGTTCGCGTACTAGCGTAGCGGCACTTTTGAATGTCGTGGCACTGTCACAACACTTTTCCCCCCTTGAAAAAAAAAAAAAAAACACTCACTTCCTTGGAGACATGGACAGTGCGGAGACATCCATGGCCTCTTGGGAGGCCCCGAGAAGATCCTGCGGAGAAACATGAGAGTATGGTCGAAAATGTCCAGGACGGAAGCTTGCGTGTGGAACGTGCCTCCTGGACGAGATGATGGGTGAAAACTCCGGAGCAGCATCCATAGGTGTCGTGGACCTGGGGGTGTGCTCCAGTGAGATGGGGCCCGGAGAAGGCGGCGTCGCGACTGGGGCCGGTGCCGGCATACTCGGAAGCGGTAGCGACGGCGGCGGCAGCAACACGCCCGGAAGATCGGCAGCAGCGAGAGGACTGGCTTCTCGGTCTGGTGGAGACGAAAGAAGGGGCGGTGGTACCGGCGTGGCCACCACTCGTGGGCGCATCTGGTCGTAATGGCGAACAACCATGCCGTCGTCCGTACATATTTCACAAAGCCGGCGGCCGCGAAGAGCCTGGACCACCCCTGAAATCCATTTAGGGCGAGATCCATACCCCCGTGCCCACACGTCGGCGCCCACGGGGTATTTTCCCGCACTAGGGAACACAGTACAAGGCCTGACAGGGTGAAGCAAGTGCAGTAGAGTGCGCGGTTGCCGGCCATGCAAGAGTTCAGCAGGGCTGCGATCACCCAGAGGCGTGAAGCGATAAGAACTCAGAAATTGCAACAGAGCATCACTAAGGAATTTTTTCATTTGGCTTTTGAAAGTGCGGACAAGGCGCTCGACCTCCCCATTCGATTGCGGATGGAAAGGCGGTGCTGTAACATGATGAATCCCTTATCCAGTACAAAAATCACGGAAGCCTGCGAAGAGAACTGAGGGCCATTGTCCGTGACAATCGTGGATGGAAGACCTTCTAGCGTAAAGATTTTGGACAAAGCCAGCGTCATCGCCGCAGTGGTGGGCGACGGACATCGAACAACAAACGGAAACTTCGAGAAGGCTTCAATCAACAGTAGCCAATAAGTGCCGAGGAAGGGGCCGGCAAAGTCGGCGTGCACCCGTTCCCACGGCTGCGCCGGATCAGGCCACGGAGAGGGCAGAGGACGAGGCGCAGCCAGTTGTTGAACACACTGATCACACGCAGCGACTATGTGGGCGATGTCCGAATCAATACCGGGCCAATAAACGTGCCTGCGGGCCAGGGACTTAGTTCGAGAAATCCGATCACCTGACGCAGGACCGGGTCCCGCGCAGTAGCCGACGCGACCTGCGAACCTGTAAGTGGAAAACCCTCGACCGCACGACGTTCTTCCTCATCAATGTGGAAACAGAGTAGTTCATCTCGATCGAAAACCGGGTCGGGGCCCATCGGCAAACGCGACAATGCGTCAGCGTTGGCGTGCTGGGCCGTGGGATGATAGTGAATCTCATAGTGAAAACGAGACAAGTATAAGGCCCAACGTTGCAGGCGGTGAGCTGCCTTATCCGGAAGCGACGCCGAGGGGCTGAACAGAGAGACCAGCGGCTTGTGGTCGGTGATGAGGTGAAACTTAGAACCATACAAAAAAACGCTGAACTTTTTTAGAGCATAAATGATAGCGAGTGCCTCCTTTTCTATTTGAGAGTAGCGCCGTTGGGCATCATTGAGGGTCTTGGAAGCGTAGGCGATGGGTCGTTCCGACCCATCCTCATACCGATGGGCGAGAACAGCCCCTAGGCCATACTGTGACGCATCAGTCGCCAGAACCAAGTGCTGACCCGGACGGAATGTGGCAAGACAAGGCGCCGACTGCAAATGAGCCTTCAGGCGGATAAAAGCCTGTTCACACTCGGCGGACCAACAGAAAGGAACGTTTTTGCGTAACAGCTGATGCAGAGGATGAGCCACCGCCGCCGCGGAGGGAATGAATTTGTGATAATAAGCAACCTTGCCTAGAAACGCCTGAAGTTCTTTGACCGTAGACGGCCGGGGTAGAGCGGTAATGGCCGCAACGTGCTGTCGTAGAGGACGTATACCCTCACGGGACAAGTGGAAACAAAGATACACAACGGAGGGTTGGAAGAACTGTGACTTGTCCAGATTGCACTTCAACCCAGCTGAATGCAGAACCCGAAACAGTGAACGCAAATTGCGAAGGTGCTCCTCAGTGGAGGCCCCCGTGACAACAATGTCATCCAGGTAGTTGATGCAGCCGGGAACGGAAGCCGTGAGCTGTTCCAAAAACCGCTGAAAAATGGCTGGCGCGCTAGCGACACCAAATGGTAACCGCTGGTACTGATACAACCCACAAGGAGTGTTGATGACGAGAAATTCCTTGGAAGATGCATCCAACGGCAACTGATGGTACGCCTCCGATAAGTCAAGTTTGGAAAAGAACTGGCCCCCAGCGAGCTTGGGAAATAACTCCTGAGGACGGGGAAGAGGATAAGTGTCAATGAGGCTTTGAGCGTTGACAGTGGCTTTAAAATCACCACACAATCGCAGACTCCCGTTTAGTTTAGAAACCACCACGATGGGCGATGCCCATTCGCTGGAGGTAACAGGAAGGAGAATCCCCGAAGCTGTTAACCTGTCCATCTCAGCTTTGACAGGTGCACGCAACGCCATTGGAATAGGGTGTGCCCGGAAAAACTTAGGGCGAGCCGTAGGTTTAAGAGTAATGTGGGCTTCAAAATCCTTGGCACGACCCAGACCAGCAGAGAACACGGACGAGAATTCAGAACACAAGCCATCCAGCTGTTGACATGGAATGTCCTCTGATATGAGGTGCACATCATCATCAATGGAGAACCCGAACAACTGGAAAGGATCATAACCGAACAGGTTTTCAGTGCCCGCATGATCCACCACATAAAACGTGAGGGGCCTAACAACAGACTTGTAGGCAGTGGAAGCATCAAACTGGCCAACGATAGGAATTTTCTGCTTATTATAAGTTCGTAGATTTCGTGTAACTGGAGACAAGGGAGGGGAGCCCAACTCCAAATACGTGCGAGAATTAATGAGAGTTACTGCAGAGCCAGTGTCCACTTACATGCGAATGTCTTTATCCAGAACACGAACAGTAACATTTGTTTGAGAAAGCACACAGTTAACATCCATGTCCGATGCCTCGTCCTCGTCGACAGGAACTTTAGGGGACTGACACACAGAAGCAATGTGGCCTTTTTTCCTACATGAATTACACGTGGCCCAACGTTTTGGACACGCGGCTCTGTCATGCTGTACGAAACAACGTGGACAAGAAGGAAGGGCGGAACGAACCTGCTTCTGTGGTTGCTGTTTTCGCTGCGAGCGTGGCGGCCCAACGCGACGTTGTTGACGCGAGTGCACCGCCGCCACATCGTCGTTTCCCTGTGAAACAGGCAAATTATCCGCGTCGAAAGTGGATTGTACAGCGCCTACATCACACCACGCGTCTATTTGCGCACCAGCAGCGTGAGACACTTCAAACGATTGAGCGATGCTGAGAACTTCTGACAACGACGGGTTTGGCAATTGTAAGGCACGTTGCCGAACTTCTTTATCAGGAGCAAGCCGTAAAATAGCGTCCCTAACCATTGAATCAGCGTAAGACTCATGATGAGTGTCCGTGACAAACTGACATTTCCGACTCAGACCGTGTAGTTCCGCCGCCCAAGCCCGGTAAGATTGATGGGGCTGTTTACGACACCGGTAGAACGCCACGTGGGCGGCAACGACATGGGTGTTTTTCGGTAATAGTTAGACAATAAGTCACACATTTCTTGGAAGGACAGAGAGGCAGGTTCCCGCAGAGGGGCTAACTGAGATAGCAGCTGATAGATCCATGGGGAAATCCAAGAGAGAAATAACGACTTACACATAAGAGCGTTGACAACGCCGAAAGCCAAGAAGTGTTGCCGCAAACGCTTCTCATAATCCTCCCAGTCTTCAGCGGCCTCGTCATAAGGAGGGAACGGAGGCGGAGAAGAGGAAGACAGACGATGAGTAAGCGACGTTGACAACGCCTGAATAGCAGCCGTCAGCTGTGTTTGTTGTGCCTGAATAGCAGCCGTCAGCTGTGTTCGTTGTTCAATGAGCGCTTGCATAAGCTGTTCCATGTCTGCCCCGACACGAACACACAATTCCACAATGCAGGAAAAAAATATCCGACCTCGTCGCCAAAAAGTGTTATAACCTTTAATCACTAATAAATTGCGTGGATATACAAAAGTAGAAACACTAGCGGGTTACATGTTACTAACTCCGTATCTGTCATTCGACTGCCTTGCCGTGACATGCGGCCGGCGCCGTTCATAGCCAGGTGGCGCTCCCGCGCTCGGCCGAGCTGCGGAGCGCCTCTATCGCCGTGTTCGTGTACTAGCGTAGCGGCACTTTTGAATGTCGTGGCACTGTCACAACACCATCTCTGGTTCAATTTCTGTGCAGCATTTAATGTAGGCATAACCACCAACCATCGAGAGTGAAGAAAAATCATGACATGCTCATAGGAGTTGTCGACATGGAGAAAGCATTTGGCAATATAAAATGGTGTAAGGTGTTCAAAATTCTGAGAAAATTAAGTTAGATGCTGGGAAAGTGGGATATAACCATTCTTTTAATTAATTATAGTATTATCAGGCTTATTTTCATATAGGGGAGAGGTGATCAATAATATTGATAATAATAAATAGCATCAAAAAAGTTTTAATTAAAATTATCAATGTGTAATCTCTCATCAGAATAATGCGCGCAGCAAAGTAGTGGTTCAGGGAAATCAAAGACAGTTTAACGTGGCTACTTTTGTTTCTAAATTCTGCTGTATAAACCATGCACGGGTATTGTTAGTTCTCTTGTCTGTGCTGAATAAGTCTGCGTAGCTGCGGCATGTGATATAGCAGGCATTTCTGTGTGATATACTATGGAAGGGATCAGGGCACTTTTGCTGAATTGCAAGAAAATTTACTGTAGTATAGTAAAGGTATAGTAAAGGATCATAGTCCTTGCTATAATATCTTTGAGTGATGAACAATAAAAATACCAGTCATTTTACTTGCCATAATTGCTGAGAGCAATTGTAGGATCAACCCTCCTTTTCCCTCTATACGAAATGCAATCATCCACGATCATTTAATTATTATTGAATGTTGTTAATAAAAAAACTAAAGTGATTTCCATAGTTATGTGTGTATTAGTAATTAATAAGTAGCATCCAAAGATATTAACTATCGTGTCTTTGTTAACGCAGCAACAAATGAAGGGTGATCGACAGAGCAAAAACTTAACATTAATTATCATGAAAACCCAAAATTTAGTCACTGTTACAGTGAAGATGTTTGTGGCTGCTCCATCTGAGGTACAGATATAACAAATAGTGAGGCGTATACAGTAGATAACAACATAAATATCGTACGTCAGAGAAGTTGATGACAGCAGATTGACGGAGGGTGCCCACAGGGGTAATATACAAGAACCAAGAGGGAACAGTAAGAGTTGAAGACCAAGAACAAAGTGCTCAGATTAAAAATTGTGTACAATAGAGATGTAGTCTTTTGCCCCTACTGTTCAATCTATGTGTCGAAGAAGCAGTGATGGAAATAAAAAGAAAGGCTCAAGAGTGGGATTAAAATTCAGTGTGAAAGGATATGAGTAATAAAATTCACCGATGAGAATTGCTATCTTGAGTGAAAGTGAAGAAGAATTACAGGATCTGTTGAATGGAATGAAAAGTCTAATGAGTACAGAATATGGACTGAGAGTAAATCAAAGAAAGATAAAAGTAATAAGAAATAATGGAAATGAGAACAGCAAGAAATGTAAGATTGTAATTGGGAACCACCAAGTGGACGAAGTTAAGGAATTCTGCTACCTAGGCAGCAGAATAATCAATGATGGATACAGCACGGAGGGCGTGAAAAGCAGACTAGCACTGGCAAAAAGGGCATTCCTGGCCAAGAGAAGTCTACTAGTATCCAGTATAGGCCGTAATTTGAGGAAGAAATTTCTGAGAATTTACTTTTGGAGCACAGCATTGTATGGTAGTGAAATGTGGAAAGTGGGAATACAGGAACAGAAGAGAATCAAATCATTTGAGATATGGTGCTAGAGAAGAATGTTGAAAATTACGTGGACTGATAAGGTAAGGAGTGAGGAGGTCCTGCACAAAATCAGAGAGGAAAGGAATATGTGGAAATCATTGACAAGGAATAACTTCCATGTACTGCAGGAAGCTGTAGAGTGAAAAAACTGTAGTGGATGACAGAGATTTGAATACAGCTAGCAAATAGTTGAGGATGTAGATTGCAAGTTATACTATTGAGATGAAAAAGTTCGCACTGGCAAGGAATTCCTAGTTGGCTGCATAAACCAGTCAAAGACTGATAAAAAACCAGCTGTCCACAGACATTAATGTATTTCACCAAACTGTGGTCAAGACCATCCAGTGACAAAGCACACTGCTTAGAACAACATGCTCTATTCCAATGTCTGTAGCTCATGGTCTAGGGGCTAGCATTGCTGCCTCTGGATCACAGGTTCCCGGGTTCAATTTCCAGCTGGGTTAGGGATTTTCCCTGCGTGGGGACTGGGTGTTTGTGTTGTCCTCATCATTTCGTCATCATCATCATCATCATCATCATTTGTGAGAGTGACTACATTGGATTGTGAAAAGAAAATGGACTGTGTAAAAATTGGGACTTTGTACGGGCGCTGATGACCACGTTGTTGAGTGTCCCACAAAACAAATATCATCATTATCATCATCATCATCATCATCTATTCCGATGGCTGCATTACAACCTGTGCCAACTGGACTCTTTCCCTCAATACTATAACACCAGAGTCTATGAACTACAGAGATGGGAGTTGTCCTTGCAACACATCCTTCATTCCCACAATCCTCCAAGCCTGAGTCTCTGATAGCCTCCTGCCTCGCGTCTGCCAGCACACTGTCCCAGGACACAAACTTTACTCATCCTGCATCCACACCCTGTAGCCACAAGATCTCCATCCTCTTTCTGTCACTGTCTCATAGTCTACTCCTTCACATCATTATCATCTTCTGCTGCATGAACTCGAGCATAACATTCGTATCCGTCATATTCTTATCCTGTGCTCCTGCTACCTCACACATTCCTATCCCTCACACCTTCTGTCTCCCTCCTAGCAGTCACTCGCTGTTCCCCAATCCTCCCTCCCTCTTCCCACCTCCTTGTGCCACTCATCCATTCTATCTGACACAATCCCGTACCCCAGTCAAGATGGTGTACTCGGCTGCGGCTGGGAAAATGTAGCTGTAGAGGTGTGTGTGTGTGTGTGTGTGTGTGTGTGTGTGTGTGTGTGTGTGTGTAGTTATCAGTCTTATTTATGTACCTGTTTACTCCTAAATTATATAGAAACATATAAAAAGTAGATAAAAATCTTTGCGTTCCAGACTGTTAGTTCCTTCCTCATAGGGAAAGTTGGCTGCATTGAGAAAGATTAGAAAGGAGAAGCAGGTCACTCAGACAACAGGCTGAGGGGATCCCAACTCATGTGAACAGAATTGAGTTCTGAAAGACCGGCCCTCCTTTCTAACTTTCCTCAGCCTTCCTCTGTTTCCTCCCAGCGTGGTATTTATGTATTATAATATCCTTACTTTTGGCTTATAAAAAGGGAACCAGTGTGTAATGATAAGAGAGGGGAAGAAATAGCCATTCTAAAAGATAAAAAATTGGAATAATAGAACATAAAAAATACATCAACAGATTTGAAAGTGTGACTGAAATTAACTTTATAACACAGACCAGGTAAGTCAAGAAAATAATAAATTTTTGAAATTATAATTAATTGGATAGATAAAAATTCTACTCACCAATGCGGCAGGAAACCACACATATAAAAGATATGGTGTATGCGAGCTTTCAGAGCCAGTGGCTCCTCCTCCTGGCATAAGGGTTGAGGGGGAAGGAAGGGGGGTGAGGAAAAAGCGGTGGAGTTCAGAAAAGTCACACAGAACCCCAGGTCAGGGGAGCCTTACCAGACAGAATGAGAAGAAAACTCTCTTCCTCCTCATCCCATGTGATAAGTCTCCCCTGACCCAGGGTTCTGGGTGACTTTTCCCAAGTCCACACCTTTTCCTGAACCTCACCAGTCCTTTTCCTTCGCCCCTCTTCCTTTCCCTTCAACCCTTCTGCCAGGAGAAAGAGCCCCTGGCTCCAAATGCTTGCGTACACCATATTTTTTGTATGTATGTTCTTCTTCCACCACTTGGTGAGTAGGTTTTTTATCTGTTGGATTACATTAAGCTAGATACATTGCAACACGTAAGTCAGTGGGTGGATTTGCAGAACTTTTGCATGACCTCTGGCTCTGAGAATTCCATAAGGTGTGAAACCCGCACATGTTTTAATCAGTCCTCTAAATGACAAGATATGAAATTGAAGAGGTCAAGGATATATTCCTGGGTAACCTCCCACCTTAGGTTCCTCACTGTTTGTATGTAATTCTAAAAAGCATTTAAGACTGTAAATAGCATGACGGCAATCAAACTTAGCCCAGGTATATTTGGCTCATGTCTGGAGAGAAATGTGCAGTCCAGGAAAGTGATGGCAGCCACAGAAATCTGAAAATTTATTACAGTCCTCATGAAAAATGATAAAATATGCATGCTTAGAAAAGGGAGTGTTAGTGAAAATAACAGCTGAAGGAATCAAATGTCTATGTTAAGCAGAGTATTCAGCTTGTCAAATGTCTGTGGCAAATTGGGGACTCAAACCTAATTCTATTCCTCAGACTCTTCCTTATATCCATTTTTCAAGGGACCCGTGTTCCAGAGTGTCATTGTAAATTGTCAGTGGAGTCCAGAGAAATTGACTTAAATTTGTGGCTAGCTGCAGCTTTGAGTTGGCCTACAAGAAATCCCAAGATAAAATGTATATATTTCAAGTGCCGTAAGTCGCTGTCGTTGAGTTTGTATTACCTATTACATAGCTAAAATGTTCAATGTTGATATATTTGTATGGCCTATTAAATTATGTTTAAAAAATAGCAAACATATTACAACCACTTTTATATACTGTTCATATGGATGCATACAGGTTGGTGTTCTACAATAGATTAAAGATTACCACAGTTCTTTCTCTACTTAAAAAATCTGACAACACCTTGGTGATAATTACTGTCTCTATTGTCATGTATCAGGAGATTTCTTTCCCAAAAATAAGTAGAACTTTATATATACCAACAAATGCTCTTGAGGTCCTTCCAAGAAAGTTTCGAAGGACCTGTAGAGCAATAGGCTGGATCAGGACATCTTTAATATATCAAAGTACAGATCACTGACCAACAACTTTAAGGGCTCCCACGATGAGCAAGAGTAAAACAGCGGCTGAACAGAGAAGAGAATACAGTTGGCCACAGAAGGAATGCAGTGCTTTTGGGCTGCAAAAATGGCTTCGAGAAACGCCTTCTATTACTTGACATAGTCTCTTATGGTGTTAAACGACAGAGAGGGATAGAGTACCAAGAAAAATCCTTTGTTCAAAATGATTAGTGGAACACTTTCTGAAATAATTCTGCATTTCATAGAAAATAAGTGGCCACTAGGTAAGTTGCCAAATACACAATTATCCTCTGTTGACAGAATTAACAAAAATCATTGGGTCATAAGTCATTTTCTCAATAGAAACCAAAGCTTTCAAACAGTTTTAAAAAGAAAGTGGGGTCAGTCAGTCTTACCTTCAATTGAGGAAGATTTTTGTTAGAGTTTATGAGCTTTAATATAACATATATAACCTCTGTAAACTTTTGTCAGTTTGACACATAATTACATGCCATATAAACCAGTAGAGAAGAGCATGCAGGATTTCACTGCCAGGGTCAATTTGGAAAAAAATCCTTTGAAGTGTTAGCCCATGGCAGTATGAAACACTAAAACAACTATAAAATCGGTGTTTCAAACATGTATGCTGGTTGACTAAACTTCTGGATGACTAAGCTGCTGGCTTCTGCAATGGTCTTTCCTATACGAGGTGCAACAATAAAGTAATGAGACTGATATTTTCTTTGCAAGATGTGTCAACCCTGCAGGCTTGCGTAGGCACAATATCTTTGACCTTGGTCTATAAGCTGTTTCTAGTCCAAGCGGCACATCGATGCAACTGCTCAGTCGTGAGTTGTGCTAATAAGTTAACACGTGTTTGTGTCTCTCGTCATGGAAATGGAACCGCATAATATTGCACAATGGTATGCCATTTCTTTTTGCGTTGAATTTGGTGAAAACATGACGACAACTTACGGTAAGCTTCAGAAGGCTTTTGGAGAGGAGGTTATGCCAAGAGGTCAAGTTTTTCGTTGGCAAAAATGTTTAGTGAAGGCAGAACGAATGTTGAAGATGAAGACCATCAACCTCACGGATGGATGTCAACTTGGCCAGGGTGCGTGAACTCGTATGATCTGGTCGAAGATTATCCGTGAAAATGATTGCGGAAGAACTGAGCATCAGTCGGAGTGGGTGCCCCCTGGACAAACAGTTAACCAATATTACTACAAAGAAATTTTAGAAAGACTTCGTAAAAGAGTTCTTCGTGTCCATGCCAACATTGCTGATAATTGGATTCTGCATCCCATACAATTTTTAATCTCAAAACAAATTTCAGTACTACCACAGCCACCTTATTCACTTGATATCACTCCATGTGACTTTTTTCTATTTCCAAGAGTCAAAAAGGCAGTCAAGGGACACCATTTTTAAACAACACAAGATGTCCAAAAAGCTGTGATGAGGGTCTTGGAGGATATTACAGAAGATGAGTTCCAGAAATGTTACCATCAATTGCAGAAGTGCTGGAAAAAGTGTGTGCAATCAGAAGGGAACTCCTTTGAAGGAGACTACACTAAACTTGACTAAAATGGTAAGCAACATTTTTTTTCACGTAAGCAACATTTTTTTTCACATCAGTCTCATTACTTTCTTGTCCCACTTCGTATACTGTCTTATTCTGTCATCAGGTGACATTAGTTACTGTCAGTATCACCTTCCACATTCAGAATGAATTGCTAATCCTTAAAGCTGAAGACTACCACACTTCTTACATACATGGTAATGGAAAGGCCTTGGTAGAATATAAATAATTTAAGGAGTGAGGATAGAACTCACCAAATAATGGAGGTGCTGAGTTATTGATAGGCACACAAACAAAACAGAGAACTTAAATATCTTTCAGATCAATAGTACCTTTATCAGCAACATTGTGGAACTAAAATCATTATTTTTCAAATGACTTGCATTGGAAGTAGTTCCTTCTAAATTGTATATGAAGTACACTGTAAAAACTGCAGAATCTACTAGAGCGGGAGGTGGGGGTGTTGTGACATGCTACCAATAGAATACATGTGGCATTATAATCTTGTCATTTTGTTTGCCTAACCAAATGTCTATGGTCATTTTGCTACACAACAGAATTCATTGTGGAACTTAATTAGTGGCTCTTGTGGGAAGCAAATAACTAAATCAGCATGGAAGATAATCAATTTTTTTTCATAATATTCACCACTTGTGACACAAGGACCTTGGGAGCAATTTAATTCAGCAAACCCTATAAACAAGCAAGGTGTACAATAGACACGCATTAGGGAGGATGGTGGTTCAAATCCACGTCCAGCCACTGAGATTGGCATTTACCACATTTTTGCTAAACCATTTAAGGCAAATGCCAGGTTGGTCCCTTTGAAAAGCACACCACCAATTTCCTTCCCCAAACTGAGCATGTACTGCGTCATGCACGGACGCATACACACACATGCACATGGGTTTTCCTACTCCAAGCTATATTACGATCCATATATAATGGTCAGCTTTGTGATTTCTCAAAAGAACAACTTCACATGCAACATATCCTGCATTAACATCCATGTATCATAACAATTTTGGTTCATTTTTGCAATGAAATTGTGGACGCTGTCGGGAACACAAAGAAAACTGTTATCAAGAGTGGAAAGAAAATACAAATATTTGACCTAAAGCTCAGAACTACAAGCAAAATAGGAGCTAAGTATAGGTGCACACTTACTTCTGAAAACAAGGGTAGAAAGACAGTAATATAAGAGAAAATAGTAGTTGTTGCACTTATTCTGCAATCAGTTGTTAACTAGCTCTACTGCATGTGCATGCTGAGGTGTGTAACCCCTCACCCCCTCTCCCCATCTATGGGTGCATGGAACTGGGGGTGGGCAGAGGTGCCCACACCTTTGTTGTTGTTGTTGTTGTTGTGTTGCTTGTCAGATGCTTGAGCTTCATTGTTTAAGTTCACTTGTTTTGTCACTGTTACTCCATGAATTAATTGTGCCATTCTCCAACACAATGAGATGTTATGATAATTCAAGGTTTTAATGCAAATCAGTAGCAATAGATACAAAGTGATTATTCATTGTGAACTGCCTACTCATGAATGGAAATGAAAGCAATCCAACAATATTGAAGAATAACAAAACTCTGCTTCGACAATCTTGATCAATCCTGTATGATGAGCCTAGGAAAATTATCTGACTACGGACAACACGACAAAATTAATAATGCAGAAATTTAGTTATGATTATATAAATGACATTATGTGTTAGTGTATTTTTATTCAGTTCAACCTGTGTATTAATGGTACAAGCTCATAGAATATATACCATAATGTGCCCAGAATTTATTTTAAAAAAATACAGTAAAATTTTGAACTATGGAATTAAAGAATAAAAATAAAAATCATAGTACTAATAACACATAACATAAGAATTTACTTCATTTTACAATTCTAAATAATGGACAAGGAAAGGCGAGGGTATCAGCCATACCAGCTGTTAGGAACTATCCCAGGACTAACGTGGATTTGAAAATCCATGCAAAACTTAAGTCAGATTGCCTGGCAAGCAATCAATTTGCAACAATAGTTTTTTGCACTTTTCAATTAATTTTAATGATTTGCAGCTATAATACCACAATCAAGTGTGCCTAAACTGTTCATAGGTGAATATTATTTCCATGAATAACATTCCTTTAGCACAGTTAAGTGGACAGACCTTACATACCCATGCAGGTACAGAAAGAGTTTGCAAGAAGAAAAGTCTTTGTTTTGGGTTCGTAAACCTGCAGTTTGTAGCTAATAATCTTCAACTATTTTGAAAGTAATGTAAAAAAATGAAAATGAAAATGTATGTATGATGATGCACTTTAATTAAGGATGTGCTCACAACATGAAGGGTATTCTTGTGTCATGCATTCACTGAATGGATACTGCTAGTTCTTTTAAACAATTTAGTGTTGTCAATCTCATACCTAATAAGCAAGTAGATTTACTGTGATGTTAGTGTATGAATCATGGTAGCTGCATTCACCTTCTGCTGGGTCTCATGACTGTGTCTTCCTAAGGAGCTTTCCATTTGTCATCAGTCCCTGAAATCTAGTGTATGTTACTTTGCTAGATGTGCAATTACTGTATTGTGTGATAGCTGACTGTCAACATTAACAGAATTATCTATACCAAACTGAATGCAGCATATTTTATTGCAGCTTATGTGTTGTGAAATGATGGTTGTTTCTCTGGAGAACATGATTTGCAATGAATTTATTTAAAATGCACCATTGTGCAGTTGTGGCAAACTGTAGGAGACAATCCATGCATCGATATACATACTTCTTAAGCTGCCATGCAGTACTTGGCCAGAGGATAAGGAACCAAATACGTCTGATGAGTGTATGTCCTGTAACACTTAGTTTTCATGAGCGCAATCCATTCACAAAAGCTCAGCTGAACATTAGGTATCACAGTCAACAATACATGACAACATTTAAAAAATTGAAAATAAAATGATTTAGACAATATTTGTGAACTAATCTGGCAACATCGTGGAAAAGCAAGTTGCAGCTTTCCATGTTAGCACAATTTCCAAATACTATATCTCAATTAAGAGTGTTATCTTCTAATAAATATGTAATATGTCGCAGTTCACACAGGAGAAATGTGGTCTAAAGAAATCCCCATTAATTCCAAAAGTTGGAAAAAAAACCTGCGTCCTATTACTATATGGGCTGAAATGTTACCACAATATCTGTTTGGGCCATATTTTTTTCAAGTGGATGTAAATCACATATTGCAAACATGGTTAATATCTCATCTCAAAGCCAATGGAATCATGGAACATGTGTGAAGAGCACTCCACCCACTTTGCCATTCATGTGTTGGAGTTCCTTGAGAACAATTCCAAAGCTGCTTCATTGGGTGTGATTCAGAAACATTTCCAGCCCCATTGAAACGGCCACTGCAAAGCCCAGTTCTTACCATGCCCGACAACTCATTATGAGGAATTCTTATGTCTCATGTGGCTCAATGTCAGTACAAGACTAGTGAAGAATTGCACAAAAGTGTTGAAGAAGTGTAACTACTCAGGTGCTTCACAAGATGTCAAGGAGGGCAAGGAGATGCATAGGTTTCTGTGCAAGGCACAGTGCTTCACATACAGGTCCACTGGATACATCCTTTTTGACAATATTGTGAAAGGTATAGATTGCTACTCAGCATATAACAGAGATAGAGTGTCCCAGACAGGCACAACAAAAGGACTATGAAACACCTAACTCTGGCCTCGGCAGCCAGAGACAGTGGTTATGTGTGTGTGTTGTCTATTTCAGAAGATAAGTTCTGGCAATTGTTATTGAAATTTACCTGCATTGGAGGGAAACAGTAGAATGCCTTCACAAAAAACAAAGATGGATCATGTATATGTTCCACTAACTAATGCTCCTCCTTTATTTAGGGATATGGGTGCTTCCTCTAGGCTCCTGTGAATAGTTTAGGTGATATGGAATCTCCTTGTGTGGCTTTTGTTTCAGTTTTGAACTTCCCACTACTTTGATGAATAGGTTGAATCAATCAGTATAGATTTTGTTGAAACTGAGTCAAAAACTTTCTAAAAATCCAAATATCCAAGGCACAGTGGTAATTGATACTCATTGCTCCTTTCCGTGATTTCATTCACAACTTTCAAATGGTCCATTATAATATATCCTTATCTAAACCCTTGTAATTTCATTCAAGACTTGCAAATGATCCATTGTACTACATCTTCCTCTAAAGCCTGCTCTTTCCTTTACTTATTTAAAAATCTAATGTTTTTTATGTGGTCAGTGATAATATTAGTGTATATTTTGTTCATTATGCAGGGAGTCGTGACAGGTCTGTAGCCTTGTCTCTTTATTTTCTTGTCAAGAATGTAGGAAAAGCCAGATTGCTCCTTACCATAAAGAAGACACGTTAAGTTGCAGACAGGCACAATTAAAAGACAATTACATAAAGCTTTCGGCCACTGCCTTCGTAAGCAAAAGAGAGACACACATCGATCATACCCACAAGCAAGCATATCTCATGCACACATGACCGCCAACTCCAGCATCTCATTCTTCATGTAAGCGTCTTTTAATTATGCCTGTCTGCAACTTAACGCGTCTTCTTTATGGTAAGAAGTAATCTGTCTTTTCGTACACTGCTGATATTCGTACCTGGAGTTTCCATTGTTAAATTTCTCACCTAGCGAAACAATTACAGAAATGTTCTAGTTTCGAGGAATTGCCTCTCTCCATAGACTTTGTGAAACTACCTTGTTAGTTCCCTTTTTGTATTAAGTTTTCCTCTAGCTATAATCATAGCTATTCAAAAAGCACCATGTTCCAGTACTTCCCTTTCTTCACAACTAACGGTGTTATACATCTCAGTCAGAATGTCATTATTAAGTGTCCATCTTTTTCTGCATCTAATGAACATTAAAAGTAATACATGTACAGTTTTCTTTGAGATTCTTCATTTTACTATTATTTTACTGTTTTTTTTTTCACCCAATTTTCCAATGTATCTTCTTAGATCCACTTGTGAACACTATTAGTTTTGTTTAATTCAACATAATCTGTTATGTTCTTCTTGTTGACGTTGTTCATTTTTTTCCATATTTGTCAGTAATTATCCATTACTCCTCTGTCCATGTAATCATTTTCCAAGATGCTGAACTTTTTGCTTAATGTATTCAGGTATACTTCCATGTTTTAATTTAATCCTCATAATTTACACTTCTAATTTCCAGATTGATGAGATTCTTTCTTTCCAGCTATGCACGTATACTTGCTATGCTCCAACTAGTGTATGATTACTGGAGGTTGGGAAGTGGTTTGTGATCATCAGATCCTGTACAATATCTCTGTTGTTTAATAAGATAGAGTCAATTTCACTTTTAGTTTAATTTCGTCGTTATCAAATTCATTTTTTTAATTTATGTTACTCTTGAGGAATGTGTTGAAGGTAAACGTGACTATGTACCTGGCAGCTTCTTCTTACGTATATTTGTCCCACTTTTGCATTAAAATTCACCATTGTCATGGTATAATGGGATTTTCTGCTGTTTATCAGTTTCTATAGCCCTTTATACAAGCTTTCTAGGTTCTCATCAAGATGTGAAATGTTTAACATATAGACTTAAGAAAAATCCCAGAGAATATTTGTTGTATATTTTAATATAGTCTTGCTATTCTGTCTGTAAAAGGCATTTTATTGTGTAAATCACATCCTTTTAAGTTAAACAATGGAAAGTCCATGTTGGAATATCAACAATTACAGAAAGGACAGATTTCGTCTCGCCAAAGAGATGACACTTTGGGCTGCAGACAGGTACTACGAAAAGACTGTTACACATTAAGCTTTTAGCCAAAGCCTTACTAAAACACACACACACACACACACACACACACACACACACACACACCACACCACACGCAGCAGGGAAGCAGGAGGGATACCAGGATACATGTGGGGGAAGAGGAAGCAGTGCTCTACCTGGCAGAACATGCAGGGACTAGAGGTGGCAGACAAGACTACTGCAGTGTTGGGTGACGGTAGGGAAAGAGGAGGGGGGGTGGGGTGGAATTAAAGAGCAGAAAGGAGAGGAGCAGGGAAGGGGGAAACATTGGTGGGTGCACTGGCAGAGAACAGTGCACAATGAGGATGAGGGGATGTGAGTTGGGAGGGATGATTGGACAGAGGGGGAGGGGGGCAGAAACTGTTGGGTGAACGATGTACAGACAGTAGGTAACTGTGGGTTGAGGCCGGGATGATATTGGGAGCGGAAAATGTGTTATAACTCCCATACGTGTAGTTCAGAAAAGCTGGTGGTGGACGGGTGGTTCCAGATGACCAGGCTGTGAAGCATAATTTATGCTCAGATACATGTTGTGCAACAGAATGGTTCACTGTCCTCTTAGCTACAGTTTGGTGGTGGCCATTCATCCTGGTGAGTAGATGGTTGGTAGCCATACCAAAATAAAAAGCTGAGCATGGTTACAACAGAGGTGGTACACAACATGGGTGCTTTCACAGGAGGCCCAGCCTCTGATGGGGTAAGATAGGCCTGTGACAGGACTGGATTTGGAAGTTCTGGGTAGGTGGATTTGGCAGTTCTTGCATCTGGGTCTTTCACAGTGATATGATCCCTGTGACAAGGAGTTGGGATTGGGAGTGGCATAAGGACAAACTATGTTTTTTGGTGGATGACAGATCACCACATTAGTAGGGGTGGGAAGGATCTTGGGTATGATGTCCCTCATAGCAGGGCATGAAATAGATAATCATAGCCCTGATGAAGCATGTGGTTCAGTTGTTCCCATCCATGGTGGTATTGAGTGATGACCAGCCACTCATTTTTAGTGAGTTCTTGGGGTGGTGGAAGGATTTGGAGTGTGTGGGGATGTAGTTGTTGTTATTGAGGTCTACAGTCCTGATACTGGTTTGATTCAGCTCCCCATGCTACTATATCCTGTGCAAGCTTCTTCGTATCCCATTACCTACTGCAACCTACATTCTTCTGAATCTGCTTAGTGTATTCATCTCTTGGTCTCCCTCTACAATTTTTACCCTCCATGCTGCCCTCCAATACTAAATTTGTGATCCCTTGATGCCTCAGAACATGTCCTACCAACCGATCCCTTCTTCTAGTCAAGTTGTGTCACAAACTCCTCTTCTCCCCAAGCCTATTCAATACCTCCTCATTAGTTATGTGATCTACCGATCTAATCTTCAGCATTCTTCTGTAGCACCACATTTCGAAAGCTTCTATTCTCTTCTTGTCCAAACTATTTATCGTCCATGTTTCACTTCCATACACTCCATACAAATACTTTCAGAAACAACTTCCTGACACTTAGATCTATACTCGATGTTAACAAATTTCTCTTCTTCAGAAACGCTTTCCTTGCCATTGCCATTGCCATTGCATGAGATTCTTTCTTTCCAGCTATGCACGTATACTTGCTATGCTCCAACTAGTGTATGATTACTGGAGGTTGGGAAGTGGTTTGTGATCATCAGATCCTGTACAATATCTCTGTTGTTTAATAAGATAGAGTCAATTTCACTTTTAGTTTAATTTCGTCGTTATCAAATTCATTTTTTTTATTTATTTTACTCTTGAGGAATGTGTTGAAGGTAAACGTGACTATGTACCTGGCAGCTTCTTCTTACGTATATTTGTCCCACTTTTGCATTAAAATTCACCATTGTCATGGTATAATGGGATTTTCTGCTGTTTATCAGTTTCTATAGCCCTTTATACAAGCTTTCTAGGTTCTCATCAAGATGTGAAATGTTTAACATATAGACTTAAGAAAAATCCCAGAGAATATTTGTTGTATATTTTAATATAGTCTTGCTATTCTGTCTGTAAAAGGCATTTTATTGTGTAAATCACATCCTTTTAAGTTAAACAATGGAAAGTCCATGTTGGAATATCAACAATTACAGAAAGGACAGATTTCGTCTCGCCAAAGAGATGACACTTTGGGCTGCAGACAGGTACTACGAAAAGACTGTTACACATTAAGCTTTTAGCCAAAGCCTTACTAAAACACACACACACACACACACACACACACACACACACACACACCACACGCAGCAGGGAAGCAGGAGGGATACCAGGATACATGTGGGGGAAGAGGAAGCAGTGCTCTACCTGGCAGAACATGCAGGGACTAGAGGTGGCAGACAAGACTACTGCAATGTTGGGTGACGGTAGGGAAAGAGGAGGGGGGGTGGGGTGGAATTAAAGAGCAGAAAGGAGAGGAGCAGGGAAGGGGGAAACATTGGTGGGTGCACTGGCAGAGAACAGTGCACAATGAGGATGAGGGGATGTGAGTTGGGAGGGATGATTGGACAGAGGGGGAGGGGGGCAGAAACTGTTGGGTGAACGATGTACAGACAGTAGGTAACTGTGGGTTGAGGCCGGGATGATATTGGGAGCGGAAAATGTGTTATAACTCCCATACGTGTAGTTCAGAAAAGCTGGTGGTGGACGGGTGGTTCCAGATGACCAGGCTGTGAAGCATAATTTATGCTCAGATACATGTTGTGCAACAGAATGGTTCACTGTCCTCTTAGCTACAGTTTGGTGGTGGCCATTCATCCTGGTGAGTAGATGGTTGGTAGCCATACCAAAATAAAAAGCTGAGCATGGTTACAACAGAGGTGGTACACAACATGGGTGCTTTCACAGGAGGCCCAGCCTCTGATGGGGTAAGATAGGCCTGTGACAGGACTGGATTTGGAAGTTCTGGGTAGGTGGATTTGGCAGTTCTTGCATCTGGATCTTTCACAGTGATATGATCCCTGTGACAAGGAGTTGGGATTGGGAGTGGCATAAGGACAAACTATGTTTTTTGGTGGATGACAGATCACCACATTAGTAGGGGTGGGAAGGATCTTGGGTATGATGTCCCTCATAGCAGGGCATGAAATAGATAATCATAGCCCTGATGAAGCATGTGGTTCAGTTGTTCCCATCCATGGTGGTATTGAGTGATGACCAGCCACTCATTTTTAGTGAGTTCTTGGGGTGGTGGAAGGATTTGGAGTGTGTGGGGATGTAGTTGTTGTTATTGAGGTCTACAGTCCTGATACTGGTTTGATTCAGCTCCCCATGCTACTATATCCTGTGCAAGCTTCTTCGTATCCCATTACCTACTGCAACCTACATTCTTCTGAATCTGCTTAGTGTATTCATCTCTTGGTCTCCCTCTACAATTTTTACCCTCCATGCTGCCCTCCAATACTAAATTTGTGATCCCTTGATGCCTCAGAACATGTCCTACCAACCGATCCCTTCTTCTAGTCAAGTTGTGTCACAAACTCCTCTTCTCCCCAATCCTATTCAATACCTCCTCATTAGTTATGTGATCTACCGATCTAATCTTCAGCATTCTTCTGTAGCACCACATTTCGAAAGCTTCTATTCTCTTCTTGTCCAAACTATTTATCGTCCATGTTTCACTTCCATACACTCCATACAAATACTTTCAGAAACAACTTCCTGACACTTAGATCTATACTCGATGTTAACAAATTTCTCTTCTTCAGAAACGCTTTCCTTGCCATTGCAAGTCTACATTTTATATCCTCTCTACTTCAACCTTCATCAGTTATTTTGCTCCCCAAATAGCAAAACTCCTTTACTACTTTAAGTGTCTCATTTCCTAATCTAATTCCCTCAGCATCACCCGACTTAATTCGACTACATCCCATTATCCTCGTTTTGCTTTTGTTGATGTTCATCTTACATCCTGCTTTCAAGACACTGTCCATTCCGTTCAACTGCTCTTCCAAGTCCTTTGCTGTCTCTCTCAGAATTACAATGTCATCGGTGAACCTCAAAACTTTTATTTCTTCTCCGTGGATTTTAATACCTACTCCGAATTTTTCTTTTGTTTCCTTCACTGCTTGCTCAATATACACATGGAATAATACTGGGGATAGGCTACATCCCTGTCTGATTCCCTTTCTAACCACTGCTTCCCTTTCATTCCCTTCAACTCTTATAACTGCCATCTGGTTTCTGTACAAATTGTAAATAGCCTTTCGCTCTCTGTATTTTACTCCTGCCACCTTCAGAATTTGAAAGAGAGTATTCCAGTCAACATTGTCAAAAGCTTTCTCTAAGTCTACAAATGCTAGAAAGGTAGGTTTGCCTTTCTTTAATCTATTTTCTAACATAAGTCATAGGGTCAGTATTGCCTTACGTGTTCCAAAATTTCTACGGAATCCAAACTGATCTTCCCCGAGGTCGGCTTCTACCAGTTTTTCCATTCGTCTGTGAAGAATTCACGTTAGTATTTTGCAGCTGTGACTTATTAAACTGATAGTTCGGTAATTTTCACATTTGTCAACACCTGCTTTCTTTGGGATTGGAATTATTATATTCTTCTTGAAGTCTGAGGGTATTTCACCTGTCTCATACATCTTGCTCACCAGACAGTAGAGTTTTGTCAGGACTGGCTCTCCCAAGGCTGTCAGTAGTTCTACGGAATGTTGTCTACTCCCAGGGCCTTGTTTCGACTTAGGTCTTTCAGTGCTCTGTCAAACTCTTCACACAGTATCATATCTCCCATTTCATCTTCATCTTCTTCCATTTCCATAATATTGTCCTCAAGGACATCGCCCTTGTATAGACCCTCTATGTACTCCTTCCACCTTACTGGGTTTCCATCTGAGCTCTTGATATTCATACAAGTGGTTCTCTTTTATCCAAATGTCTCTTCAATTTTCCTGTAGGCATTATCTATCTTATCCCTAGTGAGATAAACCTCTACATCCTTACATTTGTCCTCTAGGCATCCCTGCGTAGCCATTTTGCACTTCCTGTTGATCTCATTTTTGAGACGTTTGTATTCCTTTTTGCCTGCTTCATTTACTGCATTTTTATATTTTCTCCTTTCATCAATTAAATTCAATATTTCTTCTGTTACTCAAGGATTTCTACTAGCCCTCGTCTTTTTGCCTACTTGATCCTCTGCTGCATTCACTACTTCATCCCTCAAAGCTACCCATTCTTCTTCTACTGTATTTCTTTCCCCCATTCCTGTCAGTTGTTCCCTTATGCTGTCCCTAAAACTCTGTACAACCTCTGGTTTAGTCAGTTTATCTAGGTCCCATCTCCTTAAATTCCCACCTTTTTGCAGTTTCTTCAGTTTTAATCTACAGTTCATAACCAATAGATTGTGATCAGAGTCCACATCTGCCCCTGAAAATGTCTTACAATTTAAAACCTGGTTCCTAAATCTCTGTCTTACCATTACATAATCTGATACTTTCTAGTATCTCCGGGATTCTTCCATGTATACAACCTTATTTCATGATCCTTGAACCAAGTGTTAGCTATGATTAAGTTATGCTCTGTGCAAAATTCTACCAGACGGCTTCCTCTTTCATTTCTTACCCCCAATCCATATTCACCTACTATGTTTCCTTCTCTCGCTCTTCCTACTCTCTAATTCCAGTCACCCATGACTATTAAATTTTTGTCTCCCTTCTCTACCTGAATAATTTCTTTTATCTCATCATACATTTCATCAATTTCTTCATCATCTGCAGAGCTAGTTGGCATATAAACTTGTACTACTGTTGTAGGCGTGGGCTTCGTGTCTATCTTGGCCACAATAATGCGTTCACTATGCTGTTTGTAGTAGCTTTCCCACACTGTGTGGGGATATAGCACGGGAAATGTGTATGTGGACTAGATCTGGGGGATAATGCCCGCTTGTGAAGGCCTTTGCGATATACTAAGCATACTGGGCAGGGGAGCTGCTGTCACTGCAGATATGTCATCCCAAGGTGGCTAAGTTGTATGGGAGGGAGTTTTTGGTGGGAAAGGGATGGCAACTGTCAAAAAGCAGATATTTTTGTGGTTGGTGGATTTAATGTGGATAGAGGTGTGGACTGAGTCCTCAGAGAGGAGGAGGTCAACATCCTATTATGTGGGACACTATGTTAAGGACCAGGTGAAGTGGACAGGAGGAGGAGGGCAGATGTTGAGGTTGTTCAGGAATGTGGTTAGGATGCCCTGGGCTGGAGGACAGATCATGAAGATATCATCAATGAATCAGTGAAACAGAACCAGACCTGGGATTTCCACTACAAATTGTTGTTCACATTCAACAAGTTTGAATTTCAGTTTGGCCTGAGCAGCCTGAGAGTGCAGCTGTGCGAGCAGGTGTGTGTGTGTGTGTGTGTGTGTGTGTGTGTGTGTGTGTGTGTGGTAGGGGGGGGGGTCGCATGTGCATGTGCAGTACATGTTTTAATCTTAACCAGATACCAAGTTCGTTTTGTTTGCAGATGATATAAACATTGCAATAAATAGCAAATAGAGTGTAGTCTCGGAAAGATCAGTTAATAAAACTTTCATTGACATTAATAAATGGTTCCTAGCCATTTCTTTCGTAAAAACACACTACATGCAGTTCAGAACTTGTAAAGAGATTTCGCACCATCATATACCTAAAATATTATTGCAAATAGATACACTCCTGGAAATGGAAAAAAGAACACATTGACACCGGTGTGTCAGACCCACCATACTTGCTCCGGACACTGCGAGAGGGCTGTATAAGCAATGATCACACGCACGGCACAGCGGACACACCAGGAACCGCGGTGTTGGCCGTCGAATGGCGCTAGCTGCGCAGCATTTGTGCACCGCCGCCGTCAGTGTCAGCCAGTTTGCCGTGGCATACGGAGCTCCATCGCAGTCTTTAACACTGGTAGCATGCCGCGACAGCGTGGACGTGAACCGTATGTGCAGTTGACGGACTTTGAGCGAGGGCGTATAGTGGGCATGCGGGAGGCCGGGTGGATGTACCGCCGAATTGCTCAACACGTGGGGCGTGAGGTCTCCACAGTACATCGATGTTGTCGCCAGTGGTCGCGCGGAAGGTGCACGTGCCCGTCGACCTGGGACCGGACCGCAGCGACGCACGGATGCACGCCAAGACTGTAGGATCCTACGCAGTGCCGTAGGGGACCGCACCGCCACTTCCCAGCAAATTAGGGACACTGTTGCTCCTGGGGTATCGACGAGGACCATTCACAACCGTCTCCATGAAGCTGGGCTACGGTCCCGCACACCATTAGGCCGTCTTCCGCTCACGCCCCAACATCGTGCAGCCCGCCTCCAGTGGTGTCGCGACAGGCGTGAATGGAGGGACGAATGGAGACGTGTCGTCTTCAGCGATGAGAGTCGCTTCTGCCTTGGTGCCAATGATGGTCGTATGCGTGTTTGGCGCCGTGCAGGTGAGCGCCACAATCAGGACTGCATACGACCGAGGCACACAGGGCCAACACCCGGCATCATGGTGTGGGGAGCGATCTCCTACACTGGCCGTACACCACTGGTGATCGTCGAGGGGACACTGAATAGTGCACGGTACATCCAAACCGTCATCGAACCCATCGTTCTACCATTCCTAGACCGGCAAGGGAACTTGCTGTTCCAACAGGACAATGCACGTCCGCATGTATCCCGTGCCACCCAACGTGCTCTAGAAGGTGTAAGTCAACTACCCTGGCCAGCAAGATCTCCGGATCTGTCCCCCATTGAGCATGTTTGGGACTGGATGAAGCGTCGTCTCACGCGGTCTGCACGTCCAGCACGAACGCTGGTCCAACTGAGGCGCCAGGTGGAAATGGCATGGCAAGCCGTTCCACAGGACTACATCCAGCATCTCTACGATCGTCTCCATGGGAGAATAGCAGCCTGCATTGCTGCGAAAGGTGGATATACACTGTACTAGTGCCGACATTGTGCATGCTCTGTTGCCTGTGTCTATGTGCCTGTGGTTCTGTCAGTGTGATCATGTGATGTATCTGACCCCAGGAATGTGTCAATAAAGTTTCCCCTTCCTGGGACAATGAATTCACGGTGTTCTTATTTCAATTTCCAGGAGTGTAGAAGAAATGGACAGTGTTAAATTTTTGGGATTACTGTTTAATTATAAATTCAACTGGGAGGAGCACACCACAGAACAGTTGAAGTACCTAAACAAATCTCTATTTGCAGTGCAAATGTTGTCCAATATAGGGGATATGAAAATGAAGATTCTAACATACTATCATTACTTTCATTCCATTACATCACATGGGATTATTTTATAGGGTAACTCATCAAGCTAAGTGAAAGTTTCTCAGGTCCAAAAACATGTAACAAGAATTATTTGTGGTGTGAACTCAAGGACTTCCTGCAGAGGTCTGTTTAGGAAACTAGGGATATTAACTACTGCTTCCCAATACATTTATTGTGTAATGAAATTTTTCATTGAAAATATATTTCTTCGTAAAAACAGCACAGTTCTTGGAATCAATACTAGAAATAAAAATAATCTTCACAAAGATTTAAGGTAACTTATTTTGGTCCAAAAAGGTCTCCATTATTCAGGAACACACATTTTCAATAACTTGCCAGCAGCCATAAAACGTTTAACAACCAATAAAGTTCAGTTTCAGCCTAAAATGTTTACTGGTGGCCAAGTCGTCCTCCTCCGTTGATGAATTTCTTAGTAGAACCAACTGGTGTGTGTATATTACTAATAGCGCTAGAGTCTGGAACTGCGCGGCCGCTATGGTGGCAGGTTTGAATCCTGCCTCAGGCATGGATGTGTTTAGGTTTAAGTAGTTCTAAGTTCTAGGGCACTGATGACCTCAGAAGTGAAGTCCCATAGTGCTCAGAGTCATTTGAACCATATTACTAATAATATCAAATAATGCGAGTATTAGTACCATCTGACTTGTACAAATTCAGTGCAGTAAGGCAGTCATTGTAAGTAAACATTGTAAAATGATTTTTCAGTTTAGTATTTATTACTTTTTAAATTAAAATATGTTTAAAACTTTTTGATTCATTCCACATCAATGACAATTATTTCACTTAGGGTTCTTGGAAGACACACTGATATATTGGTTGCCAAAGTTAGTTCAGTTCATGAATCACAATAATCTTTCATCTTTCACCTGGGTCATAGTACTGATGTCCCAACAACTTTCCTGTGACAGTTGGCATCTGAAGGTTACCCGTAACACATTGATCTCCCCCCCCCCCCCCCCCCCCCCACACACACACACACACACACATACATTACATATAAGTTTAACAATCTTCAGCAATCTCATCTCAGACGTGAGTGCTTATAAATCCCAGATACAGAAATCAACGTAACCAACACACATTCCGATCATATGCCAAAAACCCTATTAATTCATGTTGATATTGACACCTAGTGATCAAAGTCAGTCTTTGTGTGATTCTTTGACACACTGACTGCCATAAGACGATTGGCTGCCATAGCAGTAAGGCTGTGCTGTGTCCTCCAGAAGCCTTGTGGCAGTTAACATGTGAAATATTCCAGGCAAGAGGGTTGCAGACGTTGGCACGAAAAGAAAAGGATAAAAAGTTTGTTAGTATTAAATACTGTGTAACTGTCAAAGTATGGCTACAGGTGTTGCACTGCTGCTTTTGTCTCCTTCCTGATACCTTGCATGTTTTCTGATCTCTTTTTCTTTCATGCAGTGAACTTGAGCTTAACTGTGGCAAATAATCCAAAACTAAACAACAGTAGTTATCACAACTCAGTACTAAGTGACAGAAAATCAAAAGTAACAGATCGCATATTGAAGCTAACAACTACTGAAAATATTTGTTTATTACACAAACTTACAGCATCAGTCAGTCACACTCCTTTTTTGACAAACTTTGTACACAACATTTTCTAGCAGAATACGAAACCTGTCTGTTGTAAACTGCTTACCTACAGTCATTCACTCGACTGACTGTGATTACACGTGTTATCCACATAAGAGCAGAGTTCAAGGTTGGAAAACGGTCAAACACTAATATGCCACAACAAATAGCATTTTAGTAATGTGCGCAGTCCCAGCTCTTTACTCTACTCTGCAGCAGAGTGTGCACTGATACAAAAGTTCCTGCCAGATTAAAACTGTGTGCTGGACCGTGGTTCGAACTCTGGACCTTTGCCTATGGACAAGTGCTCTACCGACTGAGCTACCCAAGCATGTCTCACAACCTGTCCCCACAGCTTCAATTCTGCCAGTACATCTCCTACCTTCCAAATTTCACAGAAGCTCTCCTACATAGTTCAAGTCTCAGTCCAGCACACACAGTTTTAATCTGACAGGGTGCTCCTTATCTAGGTTGAAGCGTTACTTCAAATTATCTGAATTGGGTTATTGGGACATATTGATCAGTATGCTGAAGTTATCAGTGACGAATTTGGAACATAGTGCAAACATCTACCTACTTTTCATGTAACTAGTTTTGAGAAAGGCTTTATCTAGATGAAGAATTAAGTTACTGTGCACATTTCTCCTGAGATCCATCAGGAAACGAAGGTTTGAAAATGCCAAATGGCATTAGCACGATTGCAAGAATACCAGCCAGATTTATCTGATATACCCTCGACCACCCAGAGATGATTGCATTCAGAGATTATACTGCTCTTCAGCAGCAATGCAAGGAACCCACCGAACTTACGAGAGGGCCATATATACCCTAGAAATAAAAGGACCCAATGTATTTCCAAAGTGTAAACTATGTCACTGATAAAACAAATCAAATTACAATTCAAAACTGATGAAAATTGTAGCAGTACCCTGACAAAATATGTCAGCCTAGTGCAATGACTTTAAACTGGCTCTTATTGTAGAGGAATAAAGTAATGCACCTTATGGAATGTAAAATGTCATGTCCATTAATTACAGAATGAGGAACAACTTGAGTCACTGATATCATACAAATGCCTGAGAGAAACAATCACACAAATTCATTTGTTGGAAAGGGAAACAGCTGGCTTTTATTTACCGGTGGGTCCGCAGGAAATCAGTTTGTCTATGAAAATGACCTATACTGCATTATTGCTTAAGTACAGGGGATCCATAGTAAGTTGACCTAGTAAGAAATGCAGAGCACATCTACAACTATACTTCACAACCCAAGTTACAATGTGGAGGGTGCGTCTGATTTACACCTCTTTCCTGCTCAAACTGCAAATGGTGCACGAGTAAGCCGACTGTTGGTAAACCTCCATTTAAGATCAAATTTCTTTGGTTTTCTCATCACATTCATTTTGTAACATGCATATGGTGGCAGTAATACATTGCTTAACTGTCCTTGGAAAATATTTTCTTTTGGTCTTAAAAGTGAACCTCCATATAATACACAACACTTTTCTCGTACCAACTTCCTCTGTACTTCAGTGACACTTTTGTGCTTACTAATTGAATCCCCAAGTGACAGCTGTTATTGAAGAATCTGTCGTACAAGGGATTTTTAAGCTTCCTCTTTCATGGTTGAATTACATTTTGTGGGGTACTTCCAGGGTATCTTAGTCTGACGTTTATTTTTCTTACTAGTTTTATGTGGTGATTCTACTTTAGGTTGCTTCTTACAGTTATTCATATATTTTTATGGTTCTTATTGTTCCCAGTGGTATAATCGGATAGTAATGGGTCTTTTTCTTATTTGTGTGTAAAAAATTACATTTATATATGCTGAGTGTCAGAGCCAGACCTTGAACTTAGTGTCAGTCCCCTGCTCGTCTTCAGCTTTTTCTTTTAGTTTTCAGGCACTCGACATACACTATGTGATCAAAGGTATCCAGACACCTACTGAAAATGACTTACAAGTTCGTGGTGCCCTCCATTGGTAATGCTGAAATTCAATATGGTGTTGGCCCATCCTTAGCCTTGATGACAGCTTCCCCTCTTGCAGGCATACGTTCAATCAGGTGCTGGAAAGTTTCTTGGGGAATGGCAGCCCATTCTTCACAGAGTGCTGCTCTGAGGAGAGGTATCGATGTTGGTCGGTGAGGTCTGGCACGAAGACAGCGTTCCAAAACATCCCAAAGGTCTTCTATAGGATTCAGGTCAGGACTCTATGCAGGTCAGTCCATTACAGGGATGTTATTGTCGTGTAAACACTCTGCCACAGGTGTGCATTATGAACAGATGTTCGATCGTGTTGAAAGATGAAATTGCCATCCCCGAATTGCTCTTCGACAGTGGGAAGCAAGAAGGTGCTTATAACATCAATGTAGGCCTGTGCTGTGATACTGCCATGCAAAACAACAAGGGGAAGCCCCCTCCTTGAAAAACATTACCACACTGTAACACCACCATCTCCGAATTTTACTGTTGGCACTACACATGCCGGCAAATGACGTTCACCAGGCATTTGCCATACCCACACCCTGCCATCGGATCGCCACATGGTGGACCGTGATTCATCACTCCACACAACGTTTTTTCCACTGTTCAGTCATCCAATGTTTACGATCCTTACACCAAGCGAGGCATCATTTGGCATTTACCAGCGTGATGTGTGCCTTATGAACAGCCACGCGACCATGAAATCTGTTTTCGCACCCCCCCCCCCCCCCCCTAACTGTCATAGTACTTGCAGTGGATCTTGAGGCAGTTTGGAATTCCTGTGGGATGGTCTGGATAGATGTCTGCCTATTACACATTATGAGCCCTCTTCAACTGTCGGGGGTCTCTTGTCAGTCAACAGACGTGTCCCTTCACATTTCCACTTCACTCGCACGTTGGAAACAGTGGATCTAGGGATCCTTAGGAGTGTGGAAATTTCGCGTATAGACGTATGACACAAGTGACACCCAATCACTTGGCCACGTTCGAAGTCCGTGAGTTCCACGGAGCACCCCATTCTGCTCTCTCACAATGTCTAATGACTACTGAGATCGCTGATATGGAGTACCCGGCAGTAGGTGGCAGCACAATGCAGCTAATATGAAAAATGTATGTTTTTGGGAGTGTCTGGATACTTTTGATCACATAGTGTATTATACCAGGTGTCCCTCCTAAGATTCATCATCCGAATTTTCTCTGATGTTTTGGCCAATCTTTGCAATTTTGTTTTTGGAATATGTAGCTGGAGTCAGCCCAAACACTCATCACATCTTTCATGTTATTCCCAGTGTTGATGGGAAGCATAAATTTGGTTCCCTTTGCAGAAGGTAATTATTTGTAAAGCGAAGTTGATATAGCTATTCGATAAAGTCTCCAAATTAGCCTAGTGTGAGATTTGGTTAAGTGATATGTAATAACAGATACAGTGAAACACGAAGAATAACCAGTGCTGCTGCATAGTGGCAGCAGTCAGCATTGGCCAAGCAGTGCTGTCATTTTTGGAGTACTGGTTATTCTTCATGCTTTGTTGTCCTGTTAATACATATCAAATACTGATAAAATGAATATCATATTACACGGTGGGACCACTCTGTCGAATGGGGATATAAAATTCTGCTTTCAAAAATAATTTTCTTTGTAACGGGGAAACAAACCGACGCTTTCCATTGACACTGGGCATCACGTGAAAGACATGGTGAACAGTATTTGTTTGGGTTGATTCCGTTTGTGTTGCTAATATGCTGTGAGATATTAGAGAAAATGCACCTGGTAACTCTTAGGAGAGACAACCTGCATAACGCAGAATCACCTCTGAACAACCTTAACATTATCTGCTAGATCATCTCAGAATTACTTTTACATCGAATGATTTGGGCCCATTAGGAATGCCAGGTTGAATTTTATCTGCTGAAATGCCCTGAACCTCGCCCTGGATGCAACAGTGGGCCAATGTTGGACTGCATTAAGAATTATGAAAAGGATAGAGTGCTACTTATCATAATGAAAGATGACATATTGAGTTGCAGGCCAGCACAATGAAAACACCGTTACACATTGAGCTTTCAGCCAAAGCCTTCTGGAAATAAAAGGACCCCCCCCCCCACCCCCCACACCCACACCTGCTATGCACAGCTGCTCTGGCCGGACTTCAAATATTGCATTGAACAAAAGCAGAAAACTTGAGTGGGGCACTGACAGGGGAGGGTTATAGGAGGATACAAGTGCGGGGAGGGGGTGTGTGTGTTCACTGTCTGGTGGTAGAGCGTGTAGAGATTAGAAGGCAGGCGCCACAACAAGGCTGTCAGATGCAGTGTCGGGAGGCTGTGGGAAAATGGGAACAGGGAGTGGAGCAGGAGAGAGGGGAAAACATTGATGGGTCTTGCACCTGGGTCATCCACATGGATATGATTTGTGTGGCAAGGGGCTGGGACTGGCATAGGGTTGGACTAAAATGTTATGGAGCCTTGGGGGAAGGGGGGGGGGGGGGGTGATGGAACACAAGTTTAGGTGGGGGTTCCAGGACCTTAGGAAGGAAGTACCCCATTTCAGGGCATGATATTAGTTGATCCAGTCCAAGGTGGTATTGTGAGAAAGTGGGAGCCCTACTGCAGTTGGTTCTTGAGGGTGGTAGGATTGGGGCATGTGGGTGTGTGTGGGGATATGGCACAGGAAACCTGTTATTGCTTGAAAATGGCCTCTAAGACCAAAAGTGGACAGTTGTGATGGTCAATTAAATTTCAATTTTTGACACAAGCTTTCCGGCAGTCAGGTCTGTCATATCATTATCTCTCAATGTTCTTACCTTGCTGTGAGGTGGCAAAGTCATGGGATAGTGATGTGCACATGTACAGACGGCAGTAGTATCGCATATACAAGGTATAAAAGGGCAGTGCATTGACAGAGCTTTCACTTGTACTCAGGCGACTCACATGAAAAGAGTTCCGATGTAATGATGTCCACAAGGATGGGAATTAACAGACTTGAAGACAAAATGGCAACTGGAACTAGGCACATTCTAGTTCGGAAATCGTTACTGAATTCAATACTGCAAGATCATCCAGTGTCTTTTAAGAGTGTGCTGAGAGTACCAAAATTCAGGCATTACTTTTCACCGCAGACAACGGAATGGTTAACGACTTTCACTTAACGGCCAAGAACACTGGCATTTGCATAGAGTTGTCAGTGCTAACAGACAAGCAACACTGTGTGAAACAACCACAGAGACCATAAGGACATATGATGAACATATGCAGTGAAATTTGGCGTTAATGGGCTACAGCAGCAGATGATTGACACAAATGCCTTCGCTAACAGCATGACGTAGCCTGCAGCACATCTCCTGGGCTCAAAACCATATTGGTTGGACGCTAGATAACTGTGGTCTGGTCAGATGAGTGGCGATTTCAGTTGGTAAGAGCTAATGGTAGGATTCGAGTCTGATGTAGACGCTAAGAAGCCATGGACCCAAGTTGTCAAGAGGGCACTGTGAAATCTGGTGGTGGTTCCATAATGGTGTAGGCTGTATTTACATAGAATGGACTTGGTTCTCTGGTCCAACTGAACTGGTCAGTGACTGGAAATGGTTACATTCAGCTACGTGGAGACCATTTGCAGCCATTTATGAACTTAGTTATCCATAACAATGCGCCATGTCCCCAGGCTGCAATTGTTCACGAGTGGTTTGAAGAACATTCTGGACAATTCGAACAAATGATTCCGTCACCTACATCACCGGAAATGTATCCCGTCAAACATTTATGTGGCATAAACGAGAAGTCAGTCCAAGCACAAAATCCTGCACTGGCAACATTTCTGCAAACATGCACAACTAAAGAGGCAGCATGGCCCAATATTTTTGCATGGAACTTCCAACATCTTGTCGAGTCCATACCACATCAAGTTTTTACACTATGCCGCAACAGGAGGTCAGACACAATAATGAGGTATCCCATGACTTTTGTCATCTCAGTGTACTACTAACATTTGAAGTAAATACACAAATTCAGGCTAATGTTGTACTTAACCCAAGAAACTGCATAGATTTGACCTTTTTTCCACCTACGCAAAATGTGTGAGAGCTTGTCAGCTGTTGTTAAGGTATTGGTTTCTGCTCCGGTTGATCACATTTCTGGTCTCATTTGTCACACATTAATCACCAAATACAATATACAATACATGTATGACACCATCCACTTTGTGTAATAAACAGCATCTTTCCAAACAAACACTTTCTCATTAATATCAGTGCTGTATACATATTTTTGCGTGTAAGTTGCACATCTCCTCCTTTGTATAAATTCACAGCCCTTACAACCAGTAACTTATCACAAAAGGTCAAGAAAAGGACTAACTAGTTTTGCATTCCTTAAACTAATTGTAAGTGACTTGCTTACCTGCAATTTTTTGTGTGCAGGATAGGAGGGCAGACTGACTAAGCTATTCAAGAAAATGCAGTAAGTCAAATACACAACGAGTTCAGATGGGTAAAATGTGATCCCTCTAGCACAGTTAAATGATGATATTATCTTTTCAGGACAACTAAGTAAACAATTTAATCGATGGCATAGGTGGATCACACCTTGTCTTTATTGTCATGACTGAATTGTATGTTCATCTGCCCTTCGAAGTTGAAGGAGGCTGATGGAGAGGGTAAAATTACTATGAGAGAATGAAACATTTCACAGAAAATGGGATGTGCATTTGGTAAATATCAGCAGAGCACAGCATCATAATGAATTATAAGAAAATTGAGATGCAGACCCAGCACAAATTCTAAATAGAATAAAACAGGTGTAAACCCACCTTTACTGTGATACAGAGATGATTCAGTTGAGCCACATTCCATTGGGTTGTAATATTGCTTTCTTTCCTAATATATCTATCTCTATTGTTGGTGTATTACCATTGAGATTTATCATTCGACAAAGGAGACACTAAATCAGGCAGACAATGATAGTAAAATAATTCAATGTGAGCTAACTGAAGAAATTGTATTAATTAGGAAAAATTATGGGAAACCTAGATCACCAGCACCAGACTAGGATTTGTTCCTTCAAATACAAAGTGTAACCTAACCACTGAACTTATAATGTAACACCAACTAGTCTTCTGTTATGACTGTGCAGCTGAAAGCACTTTATTAAATTATTATTATTATTTAAGTTCCTCATAGTTGACATAATTCAGCATTGTGTACATTACTTTTCACCAGCTAGCGATATACACAGGTGCTATTCAAATTAACTTTATTCATAATTTCATTAAATGACTTTCATGTACCAATACTTGCACCTGCATTTATGTAGCTGACATTTCAGGTTTGTAATTGATTAACATATTTGTTTACTCAACAAAACTGTCATCCTTCATTTGTTTTCCTTTCTTTGCTAAAAAATATCAAATGTGTCTTTCGAACAAGGGAAAATCTAGGATAGAATTAAAATAGTTTAGGAAGGATAGATTACTACTCACCACACAGAGGAAGTGTGACAGGCACAATGAAAAGACTGCTAAAATATATAAGTGAAACAGACACCCCCCCCCCCCCCCCCCACACACACACACACACACACACACACTTTAGCACTTAAGGAATGATTCCTGTTGCTAATAAACTTTCTTTTTCATTTTCAAATATTTATAATTCAGAATACGAAGGGACCAAGGAAGTAATGCTCCATTTTTTTTCCTTCAACAGTTGTTTATTACACGCCCTATTTCTCTCCATAAGCTCACTCCAGTTCTGTGGCATTCCTTCATCGATACACAAATGTGTGTGCCATATCAGTACCAGTTCCTCTTCTGGTCACTAAGCCATTTCTGCACTGTGCGAATCACCACCTCATCTCCTCAAAATATCTTCCACAAATGCTACCCTTCAGTGCCCGGAACACTTGGAAGTCCAAGGGAGTTGGGTCAGAGCTGTAGGGAGAAAGGGTAAAACTGTCCGACCCTGTTTCATGATGTGTTAACAAGTCCTCAAACTTGTGTGAGGCTGAGTGTTATGTTGAATAGAGACATCCTGTGGGCTGTTATAGTGCCAAAGTTGCTGGAAATCTTTTGTAAGTGTGGTTAATGTGACCACATACGCCTTCAAATTGACAGTACCGTCTCTTGGCATCACACTTGGAATCACACCCTCACAGTTGTCATGATCTTACTGGCAGAAGCAGCTACATTGAATTTTTTCTTCTGTGGAGAGTGAAGATGACTTCATTACTTTGGTTATCTTATTGTTTCTAAGTCAAAATGCTGAACCCCAGGTTCATCATCATGTCACAATCCAGGATGCGCGATGGCCTCCCCTCAGTTTCAAAATGTTACAACTCAGAAAAAATTGTTTTGTTTTTTCTGTGAGATTTATGTCCCACTGTAACATAGCATGGAATACATCTTGCATACACTATTGAATATCCAAGAGTAAGGATAATTGCATCCACACTTCACTTGCTGATTGACAGCAGCAGTGCCAACTGCAGAGTCATAATGCATTGATCGTCATGAATGAGAACATCAGCTTACTGCAACACGTAAAGTTGACAGCTGTGGATGGTTTCCCTGCTCACTGCAAGCTCCACCAAAGTGCCTTCCGATGGCCTCACCATCTGTATCCAGCAACCAACTGTCCTCCCATCAATTGCAGATGCTCCATAGACTACACACAAACATTTGTGAATATTCCCTACAGTTTCTTTCCCCTCTGTGAGAAAGTTAATGATGATGCACTGCTTATAACATACATCACTTACAGATAGTATTTTGAAACATTGCAGCAGCTACCCTGTCTCTAGGAAGAAACAAATCTTGCACATGCACTCAAGAACTTCACAGAATTCAGACCTAACATTCCACATTCACAACATTGTCGTCGACTGAGAAAAAGGAAAAAAAGTGTGGCATTACTTTCTGTGCCACCGCCATGCAATAATAAAAGAGAAATATCCTTAATCCTATTTTTATTCAAATTTAAATTACAAAAGACATCACAACATGACTTAAATACTTCAACAAAGATTTTTCCTCAAACGTGGAGGGAGAAAACTCCCTTCACTTAAATAATTAATCTTCAGATTGAGCAGAAATGTTTCTTTTTGTTGCTTCAATATGTTATTCTTCTTCAGCTTTCCCATTTTCTTCAACTGATCCTTCTTGATCACCACCACCTTCTTCATCCTCACCACTGAACACTTGACCCTCTTCCTCATCGTCATCATCATCTCCTGCCACTTCTGCATTTTCTGCCTCAGCACGCTCCATCTGTCTTGCCAATTCTGCTTCATCTGTTGCAGTAACTACTTTAGGCTGTCAAAAATATATCTGAATTAGCTTTTTCAGTAAACATGGGACTGACTTCAAGAATTAAAAATAAGAGATTTTGTAAATGCATACTGTTTTACACGTCGCAATACTTACAGCCATCTGAATTGCAAATACTCCTCCCATATTTGTTATAGTATCTTCAATTTTGTTGATTGCATTATTTAATGCTTTTAAACCATCCTGCTTTTCAGGTGTTGATGTTGTCATAACTGTAGATCAAAACAGAAATATTCAATGTAACTGACAGATCTAAAAAAAGTTTGTAAAGACACTTATTACTGCCATTTATCACTATTGCAACAATAAGTCATTAGAAATTGTCTGACCGTAAAGCGGAGGTGCAATAAGATTGATTTTTATTGGCAGTTCTTCCGTCGAACAAGCCAATCCAGCTCGGAGGGCTGCTTTCACTGCATCTATCCCTTCATAGCCGTAACAGGCAACCTCAATATCTGCTCGAATCTTCACTGCCTGTGATGTTAATTTCCTCTTGATGTTGTTTAGAAGTACTTCTTTCGTTTTTTCATCTAGACCGCATTCTAACAGTATTGATGGATCCCTGATGTAAACATGAAAAATAACATGATTAATTCTTGTTTATAATGAAAATGCTGTAAAAGGAACTCTAATCCACTGAGCCACACATTCCCCAACAAACAATGCTACCTACACAATCTGTTTTTAAACTATGACTATCAGATTCACTGATAAATTAAAAATTGTGTAAGGGGGGTAGGACGTCATTAATTTCCAGTGTCTATATTTTTACAAATAAGTTCATAAAACTGTCAGCATCACCAGGAAGGATTCAGGATTCACACTCATTACAGTGGAAGTTCGAAAACATAACAAAATAAATTTTTTTTACGTCCGAAATTTCATCATTTTTTCCACTTACAAATGGCTGCATTTGTTGCTATAGGTACACTTTTCTTCAGAAGTTAAAGAGATTCCTCGATGAATTTTGCACAGGATACATACCATACTTACAGGTGTATGAAACTCTAGAATTTATTTAATTTATGAAAAAAACAAATGAGCTCTTGTATTTTAAACTTCATCTTTAGAAAAAACACAAATTTTGTAGTTAATTACCTCAATTTTTACCACAGTTTTTAATAGATTCGGAAAATTCTAGAGTTTAATACACCTTTAAGTATGGTTTGTACGCTGTGCAAAATTCATCGAAGAATCTCTCTACTTATGAAGAAAAGTGTACCTATAGCAACAAATACTGCCATTAGTAAGTGAAAACAATGGTGAAATTTCACATGTTGTTGTTGTTGTTGTTGTGGTCTTCAGTCCTGAGACTGGTTTGATGCAGCTCTCCATGCTACTCTATCCTGTGCAAGCTTCTTCATCTCCCAGTACCTACTGCAACCTACATCCTTCTGAATCTGCTTAGTGTATTCATCTCTTGGTCTCCCTCTACGATTTTTACCCTCCACGCTGCCCTCCAATGCTAAATTTGTGATCCCTTGATGCCTCAAAACATGTCCTACCAACCGATCCCTTCTTCTAGTCAAGTTGTGCCACAAACTTCTCTTCTCCCCAATCCTATTCAATGCCTCCTCATTAGTTACGTGATCTACCCACCTTATCTTCAGCATTCTTCTGTAGCACCACATTTCGAAAGCTTCTATTCTCTTCTTGTCCAAACTGGTTATCGTCCATGTTTCACTTCCATACATGGCTACACTCCATACAAATAGTTTCAGAAACGACTTCCTGACACTTAAATCTATACTGGATGTTAACAAATTTCTCTTCTTCAGAAACGATTTCCTTGCCATTGCCAGTCTACATTTTATATCCTCTCTACTTCGACCATCATCAGTTATTTTACTACTTTAAGTGTCTCATTTCCTAATCTAATCCCCTCAGCATCACCCGATTTAATTTGACTACATTCCATTATCCTCGTTTTGCTTTTGTTGATGTTCATCTTTTATCCTCCTTTCAAGACACTGTCCATTCCGTTCAACTGCTCTTCCAAGTCCTTTGCTGTCTCTGACAGAATTACAATGTCATCGGCAAACCTCAAAGTTTTTACTTCTTCTCCATGAATTTTAATACCTACTCCGAATTTTTCTTTTGTTTCCTTTACTGCTTGCTCAATATACAGATTGAATAACATCGGGGAGAGGCTACAACCCTGTCTCACTCCTTTCCCAACCACTGCTTCCCTTTCATGCCCCTCGACTCTTATAACTGCCATCTGGTTTCTGTACAAATTGTAAATAGCCTTTCGCTCCCTGTATTTTACCCCTGCCACCTTCAGAATTTGAAAGAGAGTATTCCAGTTAACGTTGTCAAAAGCTTTCTCTAAGTCTACAAATGCTAGAAATGTAGGTTTGCCTTTTCTTAATCTTTCTTCTAAGATAAGTCGTAAGGTTAGTATTGCCTCACGTGTTCCAACATTTCTACGGAATCCAAACTGATCTTCCCCGAGGTCCGCTTCTACCAGTTTTTCCATTCGTCTGTAAAGAATTCGCGTTAGTACTTTGCAGCTGTGACTTATTAAACTGATAGTTCGGTAATTTTCACATCTGTCAACACCTGCTTTCTTTGGGATTGGAATTATTATATTCTTCTTGAAGTCTGTGGGTATTTCGCCTGTCTCATACATCTTGCTCACCAGATGGTAGAGTTTTGTCATGACTGGCTCTCCCAAGGCCATCAGTAGTTCTAATGGAATGTTGTCTACTCCCGGGGCCTTGTTTCGACTCAGGTCTTTCAGTGCTCTGTCAAACTCTTCACGCAGTATCTTATCTCCCATTTCTTCTTCATCTACATCCTCTTTCATTTCCATAATATTGTCCTCAAGTACATCGCCCTTGTATAAACCCTCTATATACTCCTTCCACCTTTCTGCCTTCCCTTCTTTGCTTAGAACTGGTTTGCCATCTGAGTTCTTGATATTCATACAAGTGGTTCTCTTTTCTCCAAAGGTGTCTCTAATTTTCCTGTAGGCTGTACCTACCTTACCCCTAGTGAGATAAGCCTCTACATCCTTACATTTGTCTTCTAGCCATCCCTGCTTAGCCATTTTGCACTTCCTGTCGATCTCATTTTTGAGACGTTTGTATTCCTTTTTGCCTGCTTCATTTACTGCATTTTTATATTTTCTCCTTTCGTCAATTAAATTCAATATTTCTTCTGTTACCCAAGGATTTCTATTAGCCCTCGTCTTTTTACCTACTTGATCCTCTGCTGCCTTCACTATTTCATCCCTCAAAGCTACCCATTCTTCTTCTACTGTATTTCTTTCCCCCATTCCTGTCAATTGTTCCCTTATGCTCTCCCTGAAACTCTCTACAACCTCTGGTTCTTTCAGTTTATCCTGGTCCCATCTCCTTAAATTCCCGCCTTTTTGCAGTTTCTTCAGTTTCAATCTGCAGTTCATAACCAATAGATTGTGGTCAGAATCCACATCTGCCCCTGGAAATGTCTTACAATTTAAAAGCTGGTTCCTAAATCTCTGTCTTACCATTATGTAATCTATCTGATACCTTTTAGTATCTCCAGGATTCTTCCAGGTATACAACCTTCTTTCATGATTCTTGAACCAAGTGTTAGCTATGATTAAGTTATGCTCTGTGCAAAATTCTACAAGGCGGCTTCCTCTTTCATTTCTTCCCCCCAATCCATATTCACCTACTATGTTTCCTTCTCTCCCTTTTCCTACTGACGAATTCCAGTCACCCATGACTATTAAATTTTCGTCTCCCTTCACTACCTGAATAATTTCTTTTATCTCGTCATACATTTCATCAATTTCTTCATCATCTGCAGAGCTAGTTGGCATATAAACTTGTACTACTGTAGTAGGCATGGGCTTTGTGTCTATCTTGGCCACAATAATGCGTTCACTATGTTGTTTGTAGTAGCTAACCCGCACTCCTATTTTTTTATTCATTATTAAACCTACTCCTGCATTACCCCTATTTGATTTTGTATTTATAACCCTGTAATCACCTGACCAAAAGTCTTGTTCCTCCTGCCACCGAACTTCACTAATTCCCACTATATCTAACTTTAACCTATCCATTTCCATTTTTAAATTTTCTAACCTACCTGCCCGATTAAGGGATCTGACACATGCAAGGGATGACAAGGGATTTCACATGTAAAAAAAAATTATTTTGTTATGTTTTCGATTTCCACTCCTATGAGTGTGAATTCTGAATCCTTTCTGGTCATGCTGACAAAGTTTTTATGAGTTTATTTGTAAAAGTATAGACAGTGGAAATTAAAATGTCCTGTGGTGCCTCTCCTGCTCCAAGTCGGCCTGTTTGACGTCCTACCCCCCTTAAAAGAACTCTAAATCTTAAGAGTACTCACTATAAACTTCCTACAATTTTGTTTGTTTACAATGACATTAAGTTTCTAATACTGTCATCATTTACCCCTTTAATATTTACATATCAATTTAACAGAATTTCTAAGATTGAGAGCCATCGTCATATTTCACTGTTGCAATGAAATGGAAAATTTTACTCCTTTCTACAATGTGCTTCCTGATAATGGGCCTAATTAACAATCATATTATATTTTAAATAAATAGTGGCTCTGGTTGCATAAAAATGTATTTGTCACAGCTGGTTTCAGTAACTAGGCTCAAGCGAAAATTGCCTAGGACCCAAAACTCACTGTGACAATACATGATGCTGCTTACTTAAATTGGAAACAGTTGTCAATGCCTACGATCAACATGGGGAGTGTGGAACAAAAAATAAGATTTTTCCCCGTTCACAATCATGTGACACTCAAACTGAGCACTTGCCAAAATTTATTTGCGACATCAAGAGTTCTTGAACTTGTAGAAGACCTCAGTTGGTTACTGGATTTATGAGGACTTACTTTTGCAGTAAACGTAAGTGACTATATAGTCGATGCTCATGTTAAGTAAGTACTGTCTGAATGTGCATAACTGCTAAAGGAATTACAGGAGCATTTACGTGAATACTATTGACAGACACTGAGAATCCAAGAACTACTGACTAACTTATTAGCTATGTACTGTGTTTATGTATTAGGTCAGTATCATAATAAGCTGACATTTTTATGGACTTGGGCTTATGATCAGTAGACTATTACAACTTTTATTTCACAATAATCAAAATCTTGCTATCGATTGTTTGCCTACATTTGTATGTTCCCAAAGAGGGGTAGGGGAAGAGAGAGATGTTCATATCAACATGTAGTAATACTGTATTAGGTCACAATTTAATATCATCAGGTTCAAAACTATTGAAGCATTCCTGATATTGTTGGCACTAGTTTTGCTATGCACAGACCAAAAAGAAAATATTAAGGCAAACTAGTTTCAACACACTATGAAATGCTCCAGACTAGTTTTATTGACACACTACTAAACCCAAGGCACACTAGTTATAAGCGAACACAAGGAACTATACTGATGCTGGCGGTCCTCATATAACAATTTTCCTTTAGTTTCCCCATAGCTAAGCAGTAATAATGCTTGCCGTTTATCAACAGTCTAATATTAATAGAATTTCTTAAATGTGTAACAAAAATTATAAGCCTATAGCTCCTTACCAATCTTCTGATTAAATTATTGTATCCTGCAACACAAATTCCACAATCCCATTATCTCATAGCACGTATCTTCAATTATTTGTTCTATATATTTCAATCTCTGTCTTACTGTATGATTTGTACTGCCTAAGACACCACCTGGTATGTTAGTTATTTGATAATGTGTTAGAGCATATCCTATCATCATCTTCAAGAGTTAAAATTACTGTCTGCCTTAAATGGCAAGGTATTCTCTTACATGAAACAAGCAGCCAAGCGTAGAATCTTCTAAAGGTGAACTCAGTTTACTCGTGTGCAAGCAGTGTATGGCACATATAGCACACAGTGGGGCAGCATGACCTTGAGGAGAACAAGTGGCTTGAGGCAACTTTGTAAAACTTTATATCTAGCAATGCTGTCACACGAATTATGCTGAATCTTTTCACTGAAACTATGTTACGCGACTACCAAGAGGAAAGCAGTCTATCAACCTGAACTTGCATTGTTACATTAATGATGCTATTCACTCCATATGCAAGCATATGAAACAAATTTTACCTTGCCATCCTAACCTAATTAGCTTTATTTTTTCTATTTACAGGCCTCAAATAACAGGAAATCCTTCAGCTGGGCGGAAGAAATCTCTAAAGCGAATCAAACATGTAAGCTGAAAGAAGAGAAAAAAGATAGTGTAAGAAGAAAGTACAATTTCATATGACTGTCTGCACTCTTGCCATGTATATCTGACAGGGATTTGCTTTCTACCCAAGTTATATATCATGATAGTTCAACAAAGGTTTTACTCTTAATTATTAAATAAAGTGTCATATTTATCACCATCTGATGAAGTGTTGTTCCCTGTTCTGAGATCACCGACTGCACTTTCCAACTGGTGCTAGTAAAAACTGACTCCGATGCAATTGTGAAACTGTTGTGGAACTATGACTCTGTATGTTATGTGGGTGCGGGTGGATGTGGTGGTGGTGGTGAATATTCTGTAAGAGTGTAGTGTGTTCACGTCACTCCACCATGTAGTATCATGGCCAGGCAGATTCAGAATAATTAAATAATTATAGACAGGATTCTCATTGCAGTTTGAAAAGAGACAGCATGTTCAATTATGACAATTTTCCATAAATCTGGGCAACAAGTTAATGAAACAATTACAAAAATGTAACCACTCAGCCCATATCTAGTCGCATTATGTATGTAGAAACAGTGAACGAAATTTAGAAAGAAATATAGGTCTCTTAAAATCTTCAAAGATTCACTGATTACAGTGCAAGCATGATCTTTACTCTCTTAGATGCCTCTCATTATCACACTTCACAGCTGGCAGGACCACCCTTTACAAGCAACAAAGTGATCTAAATTCCATGTGAATGAAGTGGTACACATAACATTTACACCACACCATTCTGAAAATTATCATCTCAAAAACCACAAAACATTGGAAGCAATGGTTGTCATTCAGCATATAGAACAAAATGCCTAACAACTAATTACTTCTTCCAAAGACATTCACAAATGTAAACATCTGTAGTTGCACATGTCACAAGGACTCTCAGAGGAAGTTGAATCGATTTCAGGTTCAGTTTCTTGATCCTTAGTTATTGTAAAAGAGTTTGTACCACAATCCATGGTCTCGCTTCTTTAACAGATGGTGAACATCTTGTAACGTTATATTAAAGATTTTTAGATAGAAGAGCCATGTATAATTTTCATTTGTATGTAGCACTTTCACTTTACATTTCCTGTTATTGTAAATGTAGGTAACTGCAACTGCCAGGCACAATAGCAGAATATGTAAGTTGAAAATGCATACGTATTTCAGGCCACTGTGATGACTTAATAAATTGAGGCAGAATGTTTCTGGACAAACAAATATTGCCTTTATTCCATTTCAGACAGACAGTATTAACCTAAAAACCATTAATACAACATTAAAACAGGGTGTATACGTGGACAAGGAAAAAAAACCTCCTGAATTTTTCCCGGTTAAAAATGCGCTTTGTCCTGGGTGAAAACACACTTTTTCCGTGTTAGATGACAGTATATTTTCCCTCGAAACTGCAAAACTTATCAATCCTTTGAATGGTTACAGTTTTATACACGGGCATAGAACCTCTCGGCACTTTAGAAAACGAAACTCGGGGAAAAAGACACGTTTTGGAAGTATCTTTGAAGTGCAGCAACATGTACACTGCGTATTCTCGTATTACGAAAGTATACATTGGAATTTCACCAAACACCACATGTTACTTTCCGAATTGAAATAGAGATTGCGATGCGCTTTTGTAAGCCAGTCATAGCTCATGTCACGTGATTTCGCCAGCCGATGATAGCAGATATTCAGAGTGTAGGACGCGTGATGTAGTCAGACAACAACAACACCACTGTTAAGTAGCACGAACACACAAACAGGGGAAGTTAATGGTTTAAATTAATATAAATAGTGTTGCTACAAGAAAAGCAAAGCTTTCACATATAACATTGGTCTCAAAGGTTAATAAGCTGCAAGTGAAACTAAGCTTCTGCATACAATGTTGATCTTTTCTGTGCATCTTACACTTTAAGATATATCACACAAATGTGCCAGTAAAATTTTTAATAATGACATAAATGTCTGATCTTCTGGGTTCGAAATTCTTCCAAATGGCTCGTCATCAAAGAGTTGATTTTTAAATGAGAGTCAAACGCTCTGTAATTTAAGAAATTCATGGTATATTCTCGCACATAAAAGGATATTTACTTTGAAAGTAATGCTTTTCAAACTACCAGTCGCAATATTTTCCTGCTACTTTTTAGAAACAGGTTCGTTTCAGCAGTTGCTAGAGAGTGCAGATAACAGGCGACACCGAGCTTGTGCAGCTACCATGACGTAAGGAGCCCGTATGTTTGTACATGTAAAACATTAATATGTCATTAGAGGATACTCCAAGAGCATCGGAATTTCGTGAACCATACTAAAACGTGACCATTCAAAGTGTGTACTTAAAGTGCACAATCGTATGTCCAGATTCCCAATGAAGTAGACCTCAGCCTGATATTACGCTTTTCAGTGTGGTATACGGGATGTGAATTTTCTTGGAGCACTAGTACTGTACTATATCATGTTTGGTTCTTTATTATGGCATAATGCCATAAATGCTAAAAGATGAAAACATGCACCTGAAATGCAGCGAACAGTTGAAACTAGCCAGTACTGTGGAATTAAACATTTCATTTCCAAGTATATTGACTGCCTCTGTGGAAAAGGTTAATAAAAGTCAAAACAGACAAAAATAACTTCATTGCTCTGCAAGGCGATTAAGGCTTGACTGTCAGAAAGGTGGAAATAAAATAAAATCTGAAACTAAGAATGTATTTAAGCCTTCCATAATTATGTGAATGTATTATAATTCACTTGATAGCTCTGTTCTGTTTTCATTTGATGTAAGAGTAAACGAAGGGGAAACAGCAAAACCACTAAATGTAAACACGGATCACATGGAGACTACCCCTTATAACGCAGACTGCTCTGCGCATCAGCCGCAGATCTACAATATTTGCTAACCGGGTCAATACTGAAAAAAACCTAATTTTCAAAAATATGTTCGTCTTGTAGTGCACATCTTTCTGAAAAGTCTGAAACATAAAACATATGCGTTCAAAAAAATGTAAGACATGTTATTTAGTCTTAAGTGTGCCAAAGTGCAGTGCCACGCCTCTTCATACAGCATTCTTCTATCGCACATCACTCTATTTCGCTCTTTGGAAATGAAATGTGTATATTTTGTAACGGATGCCAACAAACTATATTCAGGACAGTCTCTCTCTCTCTCTCTCTCTCTCTTTTTTAATTAATAGCGGATGGGATGGATTATTTGTTACCAGGAGAACAAGAACTCTTCAGAAAATTCGTACTCTTTATTGCCTATCAGCCAATAAATTGCTGTTTTGTGTGACATAAAATTAAATATAGGATACATAAAACCAATAAAGACAAGAGACAAGCAAGAAAGTGCACATTTCTTCAAACTTTAGCTCCTATCATTTTCCCCCCCCTCTCTGATGCTACAGCTTTACATGGTGTGCTTTCCTTTCTGCAAAAGAATCTATTACCTCATCAAAGTTCGTCAAACATTTTGCAACAGGAAAAATCGAAATGTCGTTATCTAATACTAGCTGTTAATACAAATATATCAAAGACTGGTGTAGTTTCTCGATCTGATTAGTCTGTTTTGTCACTATCTGCTAGATAAAACAAAATAGGCTTTTCTAATATTGCAGCAATTTTGTAACACACACCAAATAAACGAGACTGTTTGGCACAAATGGTCATTTTTATAACAACACATAATATAATTCACGAAGTACCAATACCAAATGCCTATAAGGCCTACTGCAAGCAAAAATCTTTGTTAGGAAACAGTTTCACATTTCATTCAAACGCACCAGTTTCTCAAGCACGAGATCGAAAAGTATTATTACATAATTTTTAGATAAATTTGGAATCGTCTTACTCTTCAATAATTTGTGTGATGTCCCCGTTTCTTCTCCTTCCTCGTTCTAACAAACAATCTTATCACCACCAATTCTGTAGCTATTCCTGCCATTGTCAAAATTTGTTCGCCAATTAACTTCACTAACCCTGCCAGAATCACAGGTTTAGTTATCCCGCGATTATTCTCCTGTTAGGCGTTGTTACATGTTCGTACAACACTTTTTCCGCGTTACTTCCAAAATAGAACTTTAAGTGGCTGCTAGCTGGGGACTGTACAAATGGGCCTATCTAGAGTAGCAATCTGGCCCAAAATTTTCTGTCAAAATTTCATTTTCTTGGATACACTGAGAAGATAATACGTAATCTTTCTCGCCTGTTATTCCTGTTAGTCGTTTATTTCCATTCTGGTAGTCTGAATCAATAGATTTCGCTAATAATTCGCAAACCCTATCAACCACATAATCGGGCAGCGATTGGCATTCATCCGTTCGGCTTAACTCCGCTCAGCTCATGTAGCACTGTCCCCTTTTGTCTGCAGAAAGTTTATTTCTAGATGTGACGAGGATTCTCCTGACAGAGACATCACATACACTATGCACGCATTCAAAAATCAACTTATGAGTCATTCAGAAATCAACTTAAAACGTGTTCAAAAACCAACAGTGATGCGTTTCAAAATCATATGAGCAATCGAGACCAACATGCGCTGGATGCTAGGCGCTTTGTGAAACAAGTTTGTTTTCCTCAAGAATATGAATTTGGCACCCCTTTTCCCGGTAGCATCTAGCTGCTTGCTGCGACTGCTTGCACAGCCAACAGCAACATTCCTGTAGCAAGAAGTGGGAGAATCTATGAGTACTATTCAAAAGCGACTCAACTGCAATGATCCCGCTCGTAACTGCTAAAACGAATCTAATGTAAACAGTTGTGACTTTACGCTCATAGGAGGCAATTTGTTGTTATGAAGCATTGCATAGTCTTCCTAAAGCCTTTGACACCTTTTGCTGTTGGCAGATGCTTGCATGAGCACTGTGTGTCATTGTTGTATACGGCACATTTATTTTGCAATTTAAGTTATTTTCGTTTTTTTCTCTCGTTTATGTTTTATTGTAGAAGTATTATTCTGTAGTAGCAGGATACAGTAATATCCATTGTTAGAGTATCGGTTCTTACCAGTCAAAATTACAAAAATTTAACAGAAAACTAAAACAATGAAAAATTCCCGGAATTCTAAAAAATTCCTGGGTTTCTCCTGGATGAAAAACTTCCCGGGTTTTTCCTGGATCTCCCGGGTCATATACATCCTGTAATAGCAACTGTGGATCGACAGAACAACATTAAAGATGTTACAACACCAGTGGTTAGTACTGCACATTGGTGCCACATTAGTTGGTTAACTGAAAATGTAAACACCAGTGGTCAGTACTGCACATTGGTACCACATTAGTTGGTTAACTGAAAATGTAAATAAAGTGTATTGTGGGACAGAAACACTATGTATAAGGGGATCTGGGGACTAATGACCTCAGATGTTAAGTCCCATAGTGCTCAGAGCCTATAAGGGGATCTATATGTTGCTCAATGCAGAAAGGGCATACTGATTGAGCTCTACAATTAAGCAACAAGTCATTTCCATACCTTGAGCGGTAGCGTCTTAAACTCAATACAAAGCAATGGTGTAAAAGCTGTTAGGTAAACTTCACTTAAACAGTGGCTTTTGGTGTGTAATATTGTCTTCATTCTCTCTACAATCATTTAATTCTCAATACCACACTGTGTCATATCTAGAACACATGTCATTAATTTGTATGGGGAAGATGTAGATTCATGAGCAATTTAAATCTACTCACCAAGCAGCAGCAGAACACACACACAAACGAGGAATGCAATAACGCAAGCTTTCGGACACAATGGCTCCTTCTTCAGGAAGGAGAGTTGAAGGGGATCCCGAAACCCCCCCCCCCCTTTTTCCTAGACCTCTCCAGTCCTTTTCCTTCACCCCTCTACCTTCCCCTTCAACCCTTCTGCCTGAAGGAGGAGCCACTGGCTGCAAAAGCGTGACTAAATGCAACTCTCTTTTATGTGTGTGTTCTGCCACTGTATGGGTGAGTAGATTTTTCAGCCATACAATTACATTATTTTGTCAAAAATTGATTGTTTTTGTTGTTAGATTCTTCAGTACGATATAGATACAATACAGTATTACATTAAATCAAGAACTAAGCAAAAAGCTACTCACAGTACTGCTTGTTTGAAGAAGTCGTAAGCAGATGCTTTCTTCTTCAGTTTATCCTCAAAGTGCCATGCAGTCTTTTGATACAGCTCTTCAAGTTGTTCATCTGTTTCGTACTGCAACAGCTCTGCGACATGCCGAAGAATTGAATTCACAGCTTTTGCCTTAGAGAAACGTTCAGTACATTTCTCAACATCTTCTGGAGATACACGTCGCTTGCTCAGATCAATGTAACCTGAAATTATTTCATGTGTGATATCCAAGAGATAACTACAGCAATTTGTGATGTACGGCAATACATAAATAACAAATACAACAGAAAATTTTCTCAAGGAAACTACAAAACCAACACACACACACACACACACACACACACACACACACAGAGAGAGAGAGAGAGAGAGAGAGAGAGAGAGAGAGAGACAACAACATTATTCGATCTAGGCAGGGTAGGACAGGCTCTGCTCTCTACTCATCTTCAATATCTTTCAATCACCACTCTCCTGTGCTGTGGGGGTCAGCAAGATTTTTTGGATGGAAGCTCAAAACTACCGTGATATATCCGAATAATGACAAAATGCTTTCTATAACAATTAATAAAACATTTGTATCTTGGCGAGGACAGTACAACAAACCAAAACAGTATTACATAATTTACTGAAAGTTCCAAAATAATGTAGCAATAAAGTAACAGTTCTCAATAGATGTAATCCAGTATAAGGATAACGAATTGTTCCAGATAATAATTAGCATTTATGGGTGTAAAAGAAACAGTTATGATCAGTAATTACCATGTTTAATAATTAAATGAAGGCTGTATAATTGTCTTTTATCAAACTATCCACTTTAAGTGTAGTTCTGCATGGGAATCAAGTACATTTGTATGCCATGTTTCAACTATATATTAAATAAATGTGACACTACTGGTTTCCAATGGTATCTGTTGGACACACAGCTCTTACGTGCCGTCAGAGCATTCCATGTAATTAAGACAGCATTGGTGGCCGATGACTTCCAGCATAAGATGTCACCCTCATTCTGCCAACAGCCTTGTCAAAGAGGGCTGAGGAGCGGACAGAGGTTCAGGGCACTTTCTTGCCCTTGGGGTGGGAAACTGCCTCTAAAGGCGGAAGACTCAGCAATGATTAATGGCATAAGGATGCAGAAGGCAATGGAAACCACTGCATTAAAGACACACAATGTGTATCCACGGGGCATATGGCCTGTAATGGAAAAAGTGTGTCACGATAATCTCTCCACTGGCGAAAGATTCCAGTATAGTCCCCCATTTGGATCTCCAGGAGGGGACTGCGAAAGGGGAAGTGACAATGAGAAAAAGATTGAATAATCAACAAAAGGATAACATTCTATGAATCGGGGTATGGAATGTCAGAAGCTTGAATGTGGTAGGGAAGCTATAAAATCTGAAAAGGGAAATGCAAAGGCTCAATCTAGATATAACAGTGGTCAGTGAAGTGAAATGGAAAGAAGACAAAGATTTCTGGTCAGATGAGTATAGAGTAATATCAACAGCAGCAGAAAATGGTATATGGGAGTAGGATTCATTACGAATAAGGTGGTAGGGCAGAGAGTGTGTTACTGTGAACAGTTTGTGATAAGGTTATTATTATCAAAGTCAACAGCAAACCAACACCGACGACAACAGTTCAGGTATACATTCCAAAGTCGCAAGCTAAAGAGATAAAGAAAGTATATGAGGATATTGAATGGGTAATACAGTTCACAAGAGGAGATGAAAATCTAAAAGTCATGAGGGACTGGAATGCAGTTGAGGGGGAAGGAATAAAAGAAAAGGTTACAGGATAATATGGGCTTGGGATAAGGAATGAGAGAGCAGAAAGATTAATTGCATTCTGTGATAAATTTTACCTAGTAATAACAAATACTCTGTTCAAGAATCACAAGAGGAGGAAGTATACATGGAAAAGGCCAGGTGATACGGGAACAACCGAACTAGGTTAATAATTGGCTCCTTTTACCGACCTCCCGACTCAGCAGCATTAGTGGCAGAACAACTGAGAGAAAATTTGGAATACATTTCACATAAATTTTCTCAGCATGTTATAGTCTTAGGTGGAGATTTCAATTTACCAGATACAGACTGGGACACTCAGATGTTTAGGACGGGTGGTAGGGACAGAGCATCGACTGACATTATACTGAGTGCACTATCCGAAAATTACCTCGAGCAATTAAACAGAGAACCGACTCGTGGAGATAACATCTTGGACCTACTGATAACAAACAGACCCGAACTTTTTGACTCTGTATGTACAGAACAGGGAATCAGTGATCATAAGGCCGTTGCAGCATCGCTGAATATGGAAGTTAATAGGAATATAAAAAAAGGGAGGAAGGTTTATCTGCTTAGCAAGAGTAATAGAAGGCAGATTTCAGACTACCTAACAGATCAAAACGAAAATTTCTGTTCCGACACTGACAATGTTGAGTGTTTATGGAAAAAGTTCAAGGCAATCGTAAAATGCGTTTTAGACAGGTACGTGCCGAGTAAAACTGTGAGGGACGGGAAAAACCCACCGTGGTACAACAACAAAGTTAGGAAACTACTGCGAAAGCAAAGAGAGCTCCACTCCAAGTTTAAACGCAGCCAAAACCTCTCAGACAAACAGAAGCTAAACGATGTCAAAGTTAGCGTAAGGAGGGCTATGCGTGAAGCGTTCATTGAATTCGAAAGTAAAATTCTATGTACCGACTTGACAGAAAATCCTAGGAAGTTCTGGTCTTACGTTAAATCAGTAAGTGGCTCGAAACAGCATATCCAGACACTACGGGATGATGATGGCATTGAAACAGAGGATGACACGCGTAAAGCTGAAATACTAAACACCTTTTTCCAAAGCTGTTTCACAGAGGAAGACCGCACTGCAGTTCCTTCTCTAAATCCTCGCACAAATGAAAAAATGGCTGACATCGAAATAAGTGTCCAAGGAATAGAAAAGCAACTGGAATCACTCAATAGAGGAAAGTCCACTGGATCTGACGGGATACCAATTCGATTCTACACAGAGTACGCGAAAGAACTTGCCCCCCTTCTAACAGCCGTGTACCGCAAGTCTCTAGAGGAACGGAGGGTTCCAAATGATTGGAAAAGAGCACAGATAGTCCCAGTCTTCAAGAAGGGTCGTCGAGCAGATGCGCAAAACTATAGACCTATATCTCTTACGTCGATCTCTTGTAGAATTTTAGAACATGTTTTTTGCTCGCGTATCATGTCATTTCTGGAAACCCAGAATCTACTATGTAGGAATCAACATGGATTCCGGAAACAGCGATCGTGTGAGACCCAACTCACCTTATTTGTTCATGAGACCCAGAAAATATTAGATACAGGCTCCCAGGTAGATGCTATTTTTCTTGACTTCCGGAAGGCGTTCGATACAGTTCCGCACTGTCGCCTGATAAACAAAGTAAGAGCCTACGGAATATCAGACCAGCTGTGTGGCTGGATTGAAGAGTTTTTAGCAAACAGAACACAGCATGTTGTTATCAATGGAGAGACGTCTACAGACGTTAAAGTAACCTCTGGCGTGCCACAGGGGAGTGTTATGGGACCATTGCTTTTCACAATATATATAAATGACTTAGTAGATAGTGTCGGAAGTTCCATGCGGCTTTTCGCGGATGATGCTGTAGTATACAGAGAAGTTGCAGCATTAGAAAATTGTAGCGAAATGCAGGAAGATCTGCAGCGGATAGGCACTTGGTGCAGGGAGTGGCAACTGACCCTTAACATAGACAAATGTAATGTATTGCGAATACATAGAAAGAAGGATCCTTTATTGTATGATTATATGATAGCGGAACAAACACTGGTAGCAGTTACTTCTGTAAAATATCTGGGAGTATGCGTGCGCAACGATTTGAAGTGGAATGATCATATAAAATTAATTGTTGGTAAGGCGGGTACCAGGTTGAGATTCATTGGGAGAGTGCTTAGAAAATGTAGTCCATCAACAAAGGAGGTGGCTTACAAAACACTCGTTCGACCTATACTTGAGTATTGCTCATCAGTGTGGGATCCGTACCAGGTCGGGTTGACGGAAGAGATTGAGAAGATCCAAAGAAGAGCGGCGCGTTTCGTTACCGGGTTATTTGGTAACCGTGATAGCGTTACGGAGATGTTTAATAAACTCAAGTGGCAGACTCTGCAAGAGAGGCGCTCTGCATCGCGGTGTAACTTGCTCGCCAGGTTTCGAGAGGGTGCGTTTCTGGATGAGGTATCGAATATATTGCTTCCCCCTACTTATACCTCCCGAGGAGATCACGAATGTAAAATTAGAGAGATTAGAGCGCGCACGGAGGCTTTCAGACAGTCGTTCTTCCCGCGAACCATACGCGACTGGAACAGGAAAGGGAGGTAATGACAGTGGCACGTAAAGTGCCCTCCGCCACACACCGTTGGGTGGCTTGCGGAGTATCAATGTAGATGTAGATGTAGAAGATTTCAGTTAGATTACATCATCAGATTCTGGATTGTAAAGTGTGCCCAGGAGCAGATATCGACTCAGATTACAATGTAGTACTGATGAAGAGTAGGCTGAAGTTTTAAGAGATTAGTCAGGAAAAAAAAAAAGGAAAAAAAAGTGGGATACGGAAATAAAAATGAATGATGAGATACGCTTGAAGTTCTCTAAGGCTGTAGATACAGCAATAAAGAAAAGTCCAGTAGGCAGTACAGCTGAAGGGGAATGCACAACTCTGAAAAGGGCAATAACAGAAGCGGGAAAGAAAAATATTGGTACAAAAAAGGTAACAGCAAAGAAACCACAGGTAACAGAAGAAATACTTCAATTGATCAATGAAAGGAGGAAGCACAAAAATGTTCCGGGAAACTCCGGAATAAAGAAATACAAGATGCTGAGGAATGAAATAAATGGGAAGTACAGGGAAGCTACGACACAATGGCTGCAGGAAAAATGTGAAGAAATTCGAAAAAGAAATGATAGTCTCAAGGACTGACTCATCATACAGGAAGTACAAGCAACTTTCAGTGAAATTAAAAGCAAGTGTGGAAATATTAAGAGTGCAATCTGAATTCTATTGTTAAATGCAGCAAAGAGAGCGGACAGGTGAAAATAGTACAGTGAAGGCCTCTATGAGGGGGAAGATTTGTCTGATGTGGTAGAAGAAGAAACAGGAGTCGATTTAGAATAGATAGGAGATCTAGTATTAGACTCAGAATTTAAGAGAGGTCTGGAGGAAGATCAAATAAGGCAGAGGGGATCGATAGCATTCCATTGGAATTTCTAATACCATTGGAGGAAGTGGTAACCAAACAACTATTCACATTGGTGTGTAGAATGTATGAGGCTGGCAATATACAGTCTGACTTCCAGAAAAATATCATCCATACGATTCCGAAGACTGCAAGAGCAGACAAGTGCGAGTATTATCGCACAATCAGCTTAACAGCTCATGCATCCAAGTTGCTGATAAGAATAATACACAGAAGAATGGAAAAGAAAATTGAGGATGTGTTAGATGACGATCAGTTTGGCTTTAGGAAAGATAAGGCAGCAGAGAGGCAATTGTGATGTTGTGATTGATGATGGAGACAAGACTAAGGAAAAACCAAGACACGTTATTAGGATTTGTCAACCTAGAGAAGGCTTTCGACAATGTAAAATGGTGCAAGATGTTCAAAATTCTGAGAAAAATAGGAGTTAGCTATAATGGATTGGTAATATACAATACGGTATGTACCAGAACCAAGAAGGAATAATAAGAGTTGATGACCAAGAATGAAATGCTCGGACTAAAAATGTTTGTAAGATATGGATGTAGTCTTTCGCCCTTACTGTTCAATATGTACGTCGAAGAAGCAATGATGGGCATAAAAGAAAGGTTTAGGATTGGAATTAGAATTCAAGGTGAAATGATAGCAATGATATGATTCACTGATGACATTGCTATCCTAATTGAAAGTGAAGAACAATTACATGATCTGCTGAATGGAATGGACAGTCTAATGAGTACAGAATATGGACTGAGAAAAACAGATTGAAGAAAAGATGAAAGTAATGAGAAGTAGCAGAAATGAGAACAACAAGGAACTTAACATCAGAATTGATGGTCACAAATCAGATGATATTAAGGAATTCTGCTACCTAGGCAGCAAAATAACCAATGACGGATGGAGCAAGGAGGACTTTAAAGTAGACCAGCACTGGCAAAAGGCCACACTCCTGGCCAAGAGAAGTCTACTAGTATCAAACAAAGGCCTTAATCTGAGGAATAAATTGTTGAGAATATACGTTTGGAGCACACATTTTATGGTAATGAAACACGGACTGTGGGAAAACTGGAACAGAAGAGGATAGAAGCATTTGAGGTGCGGTGCCACAGATGAATGCTAAAAATTAGGTGGACTGATAAGAGGAAAGAAATGAGGAGATTCTGCACAGAATCGGAGAGGAATGCAATATGTGGAAAACACTGAAAATGAGAAGGGATAGGATGATAGGACATCTGTTATGAAATGAGGGACTGACTTCCATAGTACTAGAGGGAGCTGTAGAGGGCAAAAACTGTAGAGGAAGACAGAGATTGGAATATATCCAGCAGATAATTGAGGACAAGTGCTACTCTGAGATGAAGGGGTTGGCACAGGAGGGAAATTCATAGCAAGCCGTGTCAAACCAATCAGAAGGCTGATGACTCCAAAAAAGACAACTGCCTGACACATTCAGGTGGTAGCTGCTGGAAAACAATGGAAAGTTGAAACTGTGGATGTTCATACAGTGTAGCAGTCTTCTTAGTGTCGCCAGATCCGAAAGTTGCTCACGCTGAGGTAGTTGTTAACAGACGAATGACAAGAAGATAGTCGGGAGCCTCCTACGGGGGACTGACGTCTGGCCTCCCAAGTGTGCACTGGGTTACTGACCTCGGTGACAAACACTGTTGTTGCTAGGTGTTGAAGCAAAACTGGTGGTTGTGTGGGATCTTTTGTTATGATGCAACTGGACTAGCATCAGAAATTCTGGTCTTGCTCACTGCAATCTGGTAATACAAAGTTCAGGCTTTGCAGAGTTGGTCTTCATAATCCCTGTTAAAGTTATCTGTTGTGTGAATAAAAATCACCTTCTTTATAATGCAATCTTAGAACTTCTCCTTTGTCAAGTGAAGAAGGCAATTCTACAATATTAAAATGCTGCAGGTTTATCCTGTTGACCCAGCTTATATACAGTGGTACATATTGCATAGGTCTTTGTGCAATATGTCTAATATTCCACACTATTACAGAATCTCAAATATCACATTACCTAACACTGCATTTACACCCGTGGGCCTTGCACCTAGTCACCACATGCATGTGTATCTCACATATGTACAAGCATGGGTACAGGTGCATGCCTCTTCCTAAGTGTGTGATTTCATTCATACTTAAGACACAAAACCACACATGTTGTTCCAGTAACAAAATAGCCATGCTGCTGTCAGCAATTGTCACCACAGCTGGTTTGTTTATAAACAAAGATGAAATCCTAGAAAGTAGTTCACTACTGGGATAATAAATATATTATGTGCAATGCATGTATGAGCATGGTGGAAGAGATAAAGATTATTAATAGTGTTGTGTTTAATAACTGTGTTCGTGATTTTAAGATAATACTTCAACCTGTTGGGCCACTGACAGGGAAGGAAAAATGTAAAATACAGTGATAATATTATGAAAAGAAAGTTGTTACTCACCATATAGCAGAGAGGCTGAGTCGCAGATAGGCACAACAAAAAGACTGTCACAAATAAAGCTTTCGACCAGTAAGGCCTTTGTCAAAAATAGACCCCCCCCCCCCCCCTCACACACACACACACACACACACACACACACACACACCTTAATGGTCGAAAGCTTTATCTGTGGAAGTCTTTTTGTTGTGCCTACCTGTAACTCAGTATCTCCACTATGTGGCAAGTAGCAACTTTCCTATTCATAATATTTTTACATTCCACACTGGATTTTCCATTGCTTAAAATACAGTGATGCTACACCAGTGGTGACAATGTTAGCTCTGACACTTCAAATTCCTGTGATCAGTGACAATGACCAGGGACAATTACTCCAGTTTGAGATTCTAGTTCAAGGTATCTAATGAACTGAAATTTATCATCCCAGAAGTTTTCCAAGCTCTAGTAAAACCCTGGAAAACAACAATAAGCAAGGCTATTACCTCTTAATGTTTCTTTCTCTGGAAAATGAAACACTTATTTCATGTTTAACAAGTACAGAGCTGGAGCCATGGTGGCACTTAAAAAATGGTGAGAATGCTCATTGGAGGGCAGGGTGGAGGTCTGTTGTGTTTTCTGATGAAAGCTGGTTCTGCCTTAGTGTTGGTTAGGAGAAAGCCAATTGCGGGCCTGCAACTATCCTTTGTGTGTGCTACACACACTGGACCTACACCTGGAACTATGGTCTGGGGTGCAACATCGTATGACACCAGGAACACTCTTGTAGTTACCCCACACACTCTAACTGCAAATTCGTACATCAGTTTGGTGACTCGGCGTGTTGTGCAGCCATTCTTGAACAGCTTTCTAGAGGGTGTTTTCCAACAGGATAACACTTGCCCACACACCACTGCTGTAACCCAAGATGTTCTACACAACATGTTGCCTCAGCCTGCTCTATCACCAGACCTGTCTGCAAATGAACATATATGGGACATCATCGGATGACAACTCGTGTTGTCGACACCTGCATTAACATCCTCTGTATCGACTAAAAGTGTAACGGGCATGAAACTCCATCCTACAAACTGATATCCGGCACCTGTACAATGCACTGCACGCACATTAGCACACTTGCATTCATGGCGGTTACACCGGTTATTAAGGTGTCAATATTTCACATTTGCAATGGCTTATCTTGCACTTACATTAACCTGTGATCTTGCTATGTTAATCATGTACACATGTTACACAGACAAATGTATTCCTGAAATTTCACTCCTTTCTTCTGCTTTCACGATTGGCACACCCACAATTATATCCTGGACCAATTTCAACATCTTCCAATTTTTTTTCCCTTCTTCAGTTTACAGTGAATTGATTTTTTCCTGTTATTCATCTTTTAATCTCTTGTTCAAGATGTCTTTCGTTTTGCTGTTCTTTTGCTTTCTTCTCATTCATGCTTTTTTTTCTTTTTTTACATTCTTCCTAATAAGCAGTATAATTTGCACATGTTTGCTGTCTATACCAAATGAGTTGTGAGACAATGGCCAAAATGGGGGTATTGTCCCAAAGCAACCCTCAGTCAAAACACTGTTTAAAAACTTTTCGGTCACTGCTGCCTTGTCTTCTCCTAACGTGTGCACTGAAATGAATATCTTCTCTCTGTGTATTTCCATGGGCAAATGTAAAAGAAGCCTTAACAAGTGTGAAAACATATGGATACTTTAACACCAGTTTCTTTTTGAGATGTGCGGGTGCCAGTAAATGTCAATACCTTTGTTATCTAATGTTAGATCATCTTTTTCAAACTATACAACATTCCACTCATCTGATAAGTAATCTTGCTACAAATTGAGCAGCATCATTTTTGCCACCATTAACATGTCACTGTAGCTTCTTCTCTTACTTTGGAGTCTAAATATGTAAAATTTTTCAGTGGTGCACATGATAAGAACGTCCTTCCCCTCAAATCTTTGCAAGCTGCTGTGTTATGTTTCTGGGCATCATTTAGAAACCACAAATTGTCACATTCTTCCAGGTTAACAAGCTCTTCAGTTACTTGCCTGCTAACAACTAGTTATTTAAGAAGAAGCAGATTACCAGATGTAAATAATTCATTATAATGAACTTCAGAAATACTCACAATTTTTCTCAAAGCAAAAACCTTCAAAACACAAGCCAAAAGGGGTCGACGTATCTATCTCTGCATACAACTCGTGAAGAAAAGGTGTGACTTCGAAAGCTTTATGTGAACTTATTGAATGTTTTGCTTTAGTGGCACTGTCATAAGTAACATTGCCATTCTATTGTACAGTGAAGGTATTGATTGTGGCTTGACCCTGCTGTACTTTACATACGAGCAGAACCTATTCGGATTTTCTGCCAGATTTCGAAACAGTGTTTCATTATGGAACCTATTAAAACCACCTCTCATTGAAGATCAGGCCAAATTTCGAGCTTCCGTAAAACTTTGCCTATCTTGGGGATGTTGTGTTCTTTTAAATTTGGCATGCTTTTTTTGTCACTTCTTCAACAGTGTTCCGACCTGTTTTCTGCACCATGTGCGATCAGCACCATCTCTTACTAGTTTATTTGGTATATATCTCTCAACTGCCATCAATACTACGTATTTCTCTGACTTTAAACCAAATTTGGTCAAGACTTACATAATCCGATTGGAAGGAATGAAGACTGTCTCGACACAAGGCGCCAAGAAATTTTTTTTGTCCGTTTTCTTAAAAATTGATGTATGTGGCATTTATTTTTGGTGAGATTCAATGTTACAGTATTTAGTCTCGCTACAATTACTGTGTGGTCACTAATCCCTGATTCATCATGATGCTACCCATTCCATTAGCTCAGAATTATTTGTTGCAAAGAGGTAAAGTATGGTTTTGCAACCATTTACACTTCGAGTGGACTCCTGAAGTAATTGTTCAAAATAATTTTCTGACAAAGGATCCAGAACAATTTAAGATTTCTTTTTATGCCTACCACAGACTTCAAGCATGTATTTCTGGCAAAATATCGAGGATAGATTGAAGTCACGACTGAGAATAATTATACGAGCAGGGTATATACCTGATATGAGATTCAGGTTTTCTTTGAGTCGTTCAGCAACTGTATCATCCGAGTCAGAGAGAGAGAGAGAGAGAGAGAGAGAGAGAGAGAGAGAGAGAGAGAGAGAGAGAGAGAGAGAGAGAGAGAGACGAGGTGGGTGGGTGGGGAGGGGAGGGGGGCGGGGAAGGTAAAGAGAACTAATTATTAATTTATTCCGGTTGTCAAGATCCATTTGATTCCAGCGTAAGTCATTTATTTAGGGACAAGACGGCTTCAGAAAGTCCTTCCCATAATTTCTGATTTAACATTTCTCCATCTGCTTTGCCAATAAATTTCTTAGGTAACACATTGTTATGCAACACTTATGCTCTGACCAAAATGTAATAGTTGTTCATAATTGCCTTAACATTGGTAGTTTAATCAAAACTCAATGTGCAGTACGATGAATGTGCTGCTTCTAACGTATGTTACTGTAAATATAGTGTCAGTCCATCAGTTATGCACATCACTTTCCTAGATGAACGTAAAAACATTCAGCAACACTATCAGGGAATAACATCTTTAAAACATTATAAAAATCAGTTGATGAATCCATGGAGTAATTGGGAATCACTGATTTCATAGTCCAACTGTGAAGGAACTATTATTACTGTCCATGAACGTACCATACTTGAAGGTTGTGTCTGATCTAAACGTTCTGAATGTAGCTGATGGGGTCTACATTTGATTTGAAAGTTACACTTATGTGTCACTGAAAGTGAGAGGTTAAAAACTGCCCGAAAACTTTCTGTCTCCAAATTAGTAGAGTTAGTAGAGGAACAACACACATTGCAAAATAATTCAATTTCACTACTTCAATGACCCCCCCCCCCCTCCCTCCCACCACTTGCAGGTACTTTACTTTTCAAACAAAAATTTTTTTTAGGCCAGTCACTAAGGGGTTTGCATTTTTCCATCTGGAACAGTTTAATTTCAAAACTGAACTGTTCCACAGGACCAGTTTTGCTTCTACAGCAAAATCAGAATCTTGAAGCATTTGTAACAGAGGAATATTTGACCCTTGTAACAGTTGCACAAAATAAAAATAAAATAAAAAAGTAAAATAAAAAACACTCTAAAAATCTATCTCAAATTTCAAAAGCCACTCTGGCTAGATTTTATCTACATTTGTGATTGGATCATTTCAAAAAGCTAAAGGAATGATCATGAATACAGCAAATTGGAAACAAAAGTAAGTAACTCACTTTCTTCCTAAAAGTGCAAGACAAGTTACAAAAGGAACAAAAATTTAAAATGGTGACAATCTTTAAAAAAGGTGACAAAAGATGAGAAAGGTGACACTCTCTTCACGATACATTTGCAGTCAACAATATCTGAGCAGGTATTTCTTTTTGAACTTGCAATACAGTAGATCTTCAGGGGCAGCAAGCATTGAAAGAATAACGCTTTTTGTTCCACATTATTTGGGGCTTCAGTTGATACACATGTGGTTCTGCAGTACCCACACAACAGTGGAAATAGCTATTCCATTTACAAGCATGACTTCACTATTCTTTTATTTGCTATCATCTATGGAAACAATCTACAAATCAAAGCACCCTACACAGGAGTCATCATGGAAAACAAACTGGGATGGCCAGAAAAGATTTGAACCACCAGCATCCAAAATTCCAGTCCAGCATCCCAACCACTGTGCCAGATCACTCTCTTTTCAAGGTGAGATCAAAAGATCGCTAAGGGAGTGGCCAATGATGAAGACTGCCACAGGAATTACTTACAAAAAGGATGTGTTGAAATCAGTTCACATTTTCGAAGTTACAGTGATGTGCTTGGGGAGGCATCATCAAATGTAACATGTATTTCAACATGTGTTGAAGCCATGGTGGTGTGTGTTTAGCATGTACAAGAACTGAATGTTCACTTGGATACATGCAAGTTAGTTATATATACATAGAATCCTACACACTAACTGCGGGACACATGATAGATAATGTAGGTGTTTCATGCACAGGATATGAAATGTCTGTGACAAGACCACACAATAGAAAATGTGATTCTCATGGTGACTACAAAGGAAAAGCCTTGCTTGCCCGTTGTATGCGGACGAGGGATGTGTTGTGGGATGTGCACAGGAAAACCACTGTGCTGGACTGGAATATTATATAAGTTGCCAGCAGATACCTAAAATATACTGATGAAATTTATTCTGTTAAAGAAGTCGAGAGATGTGCGCAATTATGAAACAGGAGATGATCTACTGAATATTTTCATTCAGAAAAGGCAGCTTAACATAATAATGGTTGAAACATATTTACCAACGTGAAATGTTCAAAACATCGTCTCAACTTCACATCCTCAAGATGGCTGCTATGAATGAACACTGTAAGTTTGAAATATCTGGTTAGTGTGTGGTAGTGTCGAAACTTTGGTTGAGGTGGTGATCTGAAGTGTGGCGCAAGATTTAAGTTAGGTTAAAAGCCTATTTGTTTGGGTGCCAATGAATGTGAATGTAAAATAAAACTTGTGGGGCTATTATGATATTTGACCTCCCTGGAACCTTGGTTGTGGTGACTGACTGACTGGTAGTGTAGCATGACATCTCGGTTAAGTTGAAATGTGACGATTTGGTTGAGGATCAGTGAAGCCAACAAATGTGAATGCCAAATAAATGTTGCAACGTAAGATTAAACTTTAGCCTACTGTATCCTAATGTCTATGTCCATGCTACATTTAAATGCACTTAATATGCTTTGCCTCATAAAAACTAAAATGGAAAGGTTAATTCAGAAAATGTATATCAGATAATGGACAAGTTTCTGACAAGTGTTTTGATGCATAATAGGTAAATACATCATACATAATCTATGAAAAATGCAAGGGGCAATTTACTACATAACTTTCACCATTATATTACCCACAAAGTACATGTTTTGAACTTTCAGACCATATCATTAGCGGCATTCACGGCCCAAGAAAGTGTGCAATATTACCTCACAGTACAGAACAATGTCAGACAGGTAAGAAATACAATTATACAGAAGTAAATGTGAAATGCCCACACCAATGTACAAAATAAACTGAACAGAAACAAAAAATAAACAAAACTATGCTCAACATTCTTCTGCACTGACAGATGAGATAGCACTCTCATTCTCAACTCAGCTTGTATGAAACCACATATGTTCAATAGAATAATCTGTCCTCCGGATAAATTCATTCACAAGTTTATCAAATCTTGTAAACAGTTTCCAGATGTCATGTTACATGAACAAAAATACAGCACTGATAACATCTTGATTGAAATAAAACAACCAATGCTGATGAAGTGAGCAACTTAGACTTCAACATACTGGTAATACCTCGCTAGTGAAGGCACCCCATATACATACCCTACGCAGAGCATCTATCGACAATGAAAAAAATGCAGGAGCCAACACAATGTTATATGCAGATATCATAAACAATTAAATAGCCACTGACAAAAGAGGTAGTAGAAACAAACAGAAAAACGAATTTCACACTTGTTCTTTTATCTATATCTGTGAAACAACTCGGGATTAAATCATTCATGTTGCATCACCCCTTAAGAAAAATTACTTAAGGAATTTATAGTGTTCCACATTAAATCAAAAAGCTACACAGGCTGCTGTAGACATTTCAGTGCCTCTTCTACAATCAATTCCTTTCTTCTGAAAGGCACATTTCTCGACTGTCTAATGATTCTACTAAAGTGGTAACTTCGAACGAAGGAAGAAGAACGAAATATTTAAAAATACATACCAACTACCTATAACATACAATAGCTTAATGAAATTTGTAGGCGGAAACAAAATTTTCACTGATATTCGGCATGGGTTCAGGAAAAATAAATCGAAAACTAGTGCCATCTATGATCTTTTTTATTTAAAAAATAAAAAACCAACATTCCCTAGAGACAGTGGACAATAAACACTAGCAAGCCTTAGACATCCTGGACCACAACATTCTATCGGAGAAACCCTAGCATTAATGGTACTACACTAAAGTAAGCACATGAATCTAGTTTTGTGTAAGTAATTGAGATTATCATCAAATTACCTTTTTCTTTGTCGACCCTGATTACAACAACAGGTTCCGTTTTTCCAACTCTGATCAGTTTGTTGATTGATCGTATACGACGACGGGAAAGTTCTGAAAGTAATATCATTCCTTCAATGTTGTTGTACTCCAATAAATGGACGTACGCCCCCATTTCCGCAATACTGCGTACATTAACCATAACAACATCTTCCACTTCCGGATACTTTTCCTTATAAAATCTGCAAGATAGCGGCATTGTTGACAACTAGCGCTGGGCTCCTGTAACAACGACAACTAGTTTTCATGTGTGAAGCCATCTGGAAAAACTATTTACGTGTATTTACTTCCATACTATTTCACTCACTGTCCAACGGCTATAGCCTAGTGGCCTGGGATGTTATTAAATATATTTCACGACGAAATTCAAACGCACACAAAATTACGTGTCACATCGAAAAATACATGTGTGAAACCCGCAAGCGCAAAGACCTTCGACACGTCCCTTTCATATAGACATAAATACTGGACAGTGGACACAGTGTCAAATAAGGGCAAAGATAATTATTCAACAAGCCATTCCAACTACTTTACGAACAGTTTACGTCCCAGTTTGGAAAATCTTGGGTCCCGTCAGCAACCCCTGGCCTACCTACGATCTAGTGGCGTTTATTGGTAGTATCAGAACGGTCTGCCTTAGCGTTTTTAATGCGTAGTGCATTTTTATAGTAAAAATAGCTTTGAAAAAAAAAGACTGAAATATCTTGTAGCGTAGAGGCCATGAATAACAAATAAATAAACAAAAGATTGCAATCATGATCGTCTCCAATTCTCGAGCTTTCTCACTCGCCCCGCGATATAGTTACATCTGGGGTACTACGTGCGAGACAGGTCCTGCCGCTATGATTCATTCTCGCGATAAAGTACAGTCACCTAATTACGACGTATTTTGTTTGTTCGGCTTCTAATTCTTGATTAACCTCCTCGATTGTTTCGTCAGAATGTTTCTGTCTTGTATTCAAACTGATTAAAATCTGGCAACGTTTTTGTCTGTTACTGTAATATGTGAATGCAGAGTGAATTGCTCAGTTACAACCTAATTGATACATCATTACGGGTTCCTATAAACAAATAAAATGTAATGCTGGGTTCAGTCAAGTAGTATTTTTTGGAGAACAACATATTCGTCTTTGTTATCTTTACTGAAAAATCGGCATACCGTAAATGTTAGTACATCCATACATAGCGGTACTGTAAGCGAACTCGTATTGTAAATTTGTTCAAACACAATAGGAATTTGATAAGTGTTGTACAAACTTTTCAGATTTTAAGCAGAATCATAGCTTATTGTTGCGGGCTAGTTCGAAGATTCTTGAGTTTCCCTTGCACCCGCACTGCGCGATTGAAGTGTCAAGTGACTGTTCGTACAACCTCGAGAGTATAAACAGCGCTGCGGTGTATCGGGAAATCTCAGGCCCGTTCGAACGAGAATATCATTTGCCCAGCCCTAATTCCAATAGAACTGAAAATATCCCGTTTCTTTGCACTGGATGGTCAAGCAGCGTACATAGAATTAGCTGCTTACGTCGCCCTGTATTTTCTCGCTTTGTGAAATAAGTTTCAACTTTTAATGCCAGCTGCAGCGCCCAATGGCGTTTTTTTAGCGAGTTTCGAAATTTATATGGACAGTGGGCAATATGATGAAGGTGGCCATTTCAGTTTACGACCGAACAGGGGTGAACTGGCAATACAGGAGCAATGGTACAGAGATGTATGTGAGGCTGTGCCTCTAATTAACCAGCACGAAGACAGTGAGCAGTTTGACATGGATGTCGATGCCACAAACTATAAATTGAAAATCAGACGTTTATATAATGAGACAGATGGAAAAAATTAGATTTAGTTTTCGCCCCTCGACCAAAAATGAGATAATTCTGATGGGTGTGGAACATGTTAGAAAATATATCATAAAAAAACATAAAACATTTGAATACAATCCTCACTATCCTGATCATTTGTGAGTAGATAGTCGAAATAGATGAATCCATTACAGTAAACTGAGACTGCTAATATCTACGGAATTAATACACTCTCAGAATGAAACATAAATCTATGCATCAACACAAAATATCTAATCTTGACGACTGTGACCAAGTGGTGTCAAAAGTGAAATCTAACAGGCATTTTTCATTAAGGTGGCGTAAGTTCAAAAATGGTTCAAATGGCTCTGAGCACTATGGGACTTAACATCTGAGGTCATCAGTCCCCAAGAACTTAGAACTACTTAAACCTAACTAATCTAAGGACACCACACACACCCATGCCTGAGGCAAGATTCGAACCTGTGACCGTAGCGGTCGCGCGATTCCAGACTGTAGCGCCAAGAACCGCTCAGCCACTCCAGCTAGCCCCTGTTAAGTATTCATCATTAGAGCAGAAACAGTTGCCTACCAAAAAGTATTTCAAATTCTGTTATACTGTGCTTTATCTGGAACCAAGTTTCTAAAGGTTGAAGACAATTTATTAAAAATGTTTGATCCTGAATATTGGACCCCTTTTTGGACCGAGGTAAGTGATTTTAGATCTTTATGTAGATTGTTCTTATTCCTTATATTGATACTATGTCTTGAGCTATTGGTTGGAAACAGAGGTATATTATTTGCAACAAATTTCATTGAGAAATAAATATACTGAGAAGCAGTGGTTACAATACCCAGCTTCTTGAACAGGTTTCTACATAAGTCTCTTGAATTTACACCACAAATGAATCTTATTACACACTTTTGCACTCTAAAAACTTTTGGTTGGTTTGTTGAGTTAGCTCAAAACATGGCCCATACAACATAACTGAATGAAAGTAAGCAAAGTATGTAAGTCTTTTATGTTTATACCTCCTACATCTGACATCATTCGCTTTGCAAATACTGACTTGTTTAGGCACATCAACAATACTGTCACATGCTTAAGAAGACGCTAGAGCACAAGTTTTTCAAATATTTTTGAAAAAACCAGCAAAAGTGAAGTGGGTCGATTGTTTGTTTTGACTTAGAGTTGTTTATGTTTATCATTGTGTTTTCGAGTGTAAAGGTAATAAAAGTTATTCTGAACAACTGCGTATTATTCTATAGTTCGACATACTAGAAAGCCGCCACAGTGGTGACCCCACGAAGAAGAAGCAACAGCACACACATCAAGTCGGAATGCCACCCGGGATCAGTCGAGTGGTCTTAGGTGCTGCTGTCATGGACTGTGCGGCTGATCCTGGTGGAGGTTCGAGTCCTCCCACCGGCATGGGTGTGTGTGTCTGTCCTTAGTATAATTTAGGTTAAGTAGTGTGTAAGCTTAGGGACTGATTACCTAAGCAGTTAAGTCCCATAAGATTTCACACACATCAAGTCGAAATAATGACTACACCGACATCAGCAGCGGAAAAGAGTTTCGAGGAGGACCAAAGTACGTCACCTGCCACAAGCTCTTCCACAGGAGAATGTAGAAGTACCCCTATAGGCCAAGGAACTGTCAAACTCCTTGCTTTCTGAACAATGAGGCCATAGCTGTCATTCACACAGGCGGAATGTATATTTCAACAACGCAAGGTAGCCTGTGATACTGGTTTCACGTCTAGACTTGGAAGTGATAGAAGAAGTGGAAGATACCTTGTCACAATGCAGTTATGCAGTGTTAAAAGAGGCTCTAATACAACGCTACACTTTACCGACAGAACTATGTCTTCAAAAATCTTCACTCAACAACTTGTGGAACACAAGCTTCCGTCGGAAGTCTTCAGGTCATTACGCACATTGGCGGGCCCAGATTTGCTGCCATAACAATCTTCACGGGTACTGTGGCTACATAAACTGCCAGCCAACATCCGCGCCATCATCGCCGCAGAGATGTACCGTTAATGACATTAGGAAAGAAGGCAGACACCATAGCAAATAACTTAAGAGAATCTTCTGGTATTTACAGGTAATCACGCTGTAACAGCATGCGTTCTCAGAAATGATAAGTTCACAAAGGTACATGTATCACATTGGAACAACCGAAATAATATGTTCAAACGTACCTACGTTCTGTCTTCTAATTTAAAACACCTACCTGTTACCAACTGTTCGTCTAAAATTGTGAGCCATATGTTTGTGACTATTACAGCGCCATCTATCACAAAGCGAAAAAAGTGGTTCAACTAAAACATTCATATTTCTTTACGTACTACACGAATATGTAATAAAAATGTGGGTTCCTATTTAAAAAAACGTAGTTGATATCCGTTTGACCTATGGCGGCACCATCTAGTGGGCCAACCATAGCGCCATCTGGTTTCCCCCTTCTAGCTAAACGAGTTTCGTTCTTTGTAGTTTTTTCGTTTGATGCTTATTTTGTGAGATATTTGGCCCTGTCACTATCAATGGACCACCCTGTGGAGTCAGACACCGTGGATTCTGGTTCAGGCATAACTTCCTCTCATCACCAGCACACATCGGAAGAATCCGCCATGGAACAGTTGGTAGTACAAGTGGCAAAACGTAACGTCCAAGTCGCCAAGCACCAACAACATTTACAAAGCCGAAGCTGGAAAAGTCGAAGAAATAACATTCCTCGGTGCCAGCCAGAACATTAGTGCTGGTATCACAAACGCTCCCGCGATTCTGATAGTCAATGTAGCCAACCCTGCAGCTTTCCAAACTTCGGAGACGGTCATTAATGGGTGCGAATGTTCGTCATTAATCTTCTAGGCGCCCGGAGACAGGAGGAAAACGAAACGATGCTAAGAAAACGATATCTATGGTTAGAAAATCGGACAGACTATTCATCCAATTCCTTGCATCTGGGGAAAAGTTTCTGATTGATACAGGTTCAGAGGTTAGTGTGTATTTTAAAAGAAATAGTGACATCCAAAAAACTACGTCACATCACATGCTCACTGTCGCCAACAACTCTGCAGTCCCCACTCAAACTGGTATGGACTTTCATTATAGCAGATGTACTGGTCCCTATTATTGGTGCAGATTTCTTGTGTAAATATCACCTTATGCCAGACCTTGTCAATCGACGATTGGTTCCGATACGCAAGGAAAAGACATTGCCTCCCCTCACTTCCGCATCGAGGCAAATGCAGTGCGAAGTGCCCAGTCATTCTACCACTTCCTCCGTGCCAGAACGCGTCGTTACGAATTCGTGCTTACAACAATGCGGGACGCACATGTGAGAGCCACGCAAGAAGAAGTTTCTCAAATGCAACGATTCGTTTGCTGTAGGCAATATGACAACATCAAAGGAAGATGCATCTTTTTGCAGCATACTTCAACGCTTTTCAGCAGTCATTCGCCCGGCGAACGCCACCAGGAAGTGCTTTCATAAGAGTCAGCATCACATTCGTACGAAGCCCGGCCAACCAGTTGCATTCCGTCCAAGACGTCTGTCTCCAGGGAAACTACTTGCGGCGCAAGCGGAATTTGATCGACTTTTGGCGACAGGTATAGTAACTAGGTCACACAGTGCGTGGGCTTCACGCATCCACATGATTCACAAAAAAGACAATTCTTGGAGGATATGTGGTGATTATAGGGCACTCAATTCTCGAACAATACCGGATCGGTATCCTGTTCCCGATGTGATGGATTTCAATTATAGTATCGGCACTGATACCATCTTCAGTGCGATAGACTGTGCGAAAGCGTACTTACAAATTCCAATGGCACCAGCAGATGTTCAAAAAACTGCAGTGATCCCACCGTCTGGCCTGTTTGAATACAACTTTATGCCATTTGGTCTTAGAAACGCGGCCCAAACTTGGCAGCGGTTTGTGCATGAAGTGCTACGAGAGCTGCCATTCGTTTTTTGCTTCATGGACGATGTTTTAGTTTTCTCCTCATCGGCAAAAGAACACGAAGAACACCTGCAACTACTTTTACAGCTCTTTGAACGCTATTGCATCTTAGTTAATGAGGCAAAGTATGCATTGGGCAAGCAGGCAGTCAAATTTCTCGGATATGTGGTCTCGGCAGCAGGTCTATCACCGCTGCCTGAACGTGTGGAGGCAGTTCAACGGGTGCCCCTCCCAATTACATACAAAGCACTTCGCCGATTCCTCGGCATGCTCAACTACTACCGCCGCCATTTACCTCACCTAGCGACAGCCCAAGAACCACTCACGGCTCTACTCATAGGAAGAAATACCACAGGAAACCGTGCAATACCATGGACATCTGAGGCTGAATTAGCGTTCCATAGATTAAAGGAACATTTGTCACAAGCGACCTTGCTGGCTCACCCAAGAGTACATTCGTCCTTGGCGATTATGATCGATGCAAGCCAGACAGCAGTAGGAGCGGTACTGCAACAGGAACTTAGTGGTGAATGGTAGCCACTCGCCTTTTTTCAAAAACCTTGGACTAAAGGCAGCAAAAGTGGAGCGCTACCGACTGTGAACTGTTAGCCGTGTACCTTGCAGGCAAGCACTTCCGTTCATCTATAGAGGGGCAATATTTCTCAATTTTCACAGATCATAGACCGCTAGTGGCCATCTTTGAGAGTGACACACACCCCACTTCACCACGGCATTGCAGACAGATAGAATACATCACACAGTACACATCGGATATACGTCACATAGTGGGGTAGAACAACCTGGTAGCAAACTGCTTCTCACGCAACTGTGCTAGTTTGAACGCCGTACGATGGTCAGATATGGCAACAACACAGCAACATGAACTTTTCCTGTGCCGTCTCCCACAGGGGCAGCCAACGGCATTACATCTTAAACGCATTTCAGTTCCGAGTACACCAGAAGGAATTTGGTGTGATGTGAATAAAGGAAGACAAAGTCCTTACCTACCAGAAGAATACCGCCGACAGATCTTCAAGGCCTTACACGATCTTTCTCACCCTGGAATCCGAGCAACAGCAAGACTAGTATCCGCCAAAGTAGTTTGGCCAGGGATACAGGAAGACTGTCGCGACTGGGCACGCGCATGCTTAATGTGTCAGCGCAGTAATATCGGCAGGCATGTTTTTGCACCAGTAGCTCAATTTCCAATACCGTCAGCAAAGTTTATTCACATTCATGTCGACGTTGTGGGACCACTTCCACCAGTATTTACTTATGGTCATCGATCGTTTCACTAAGTGGCCAGAGGCCCACATCATAATAGACATCTCGGCCGAGTCAGTAGCAAGAGCACTGATATGCTCCTGGTTCTCTCGGTTTGGTGTACCACACGACATTACCACTGATCGGGGCAGACAGTTCCAGAGCCGGCTTTTTAAGGAACTTTTGCGGTTATGCGGCTGCAACCATTTTCGTACAGCTAGTTATCATCCAGCTAGCAACGGGATGGTGGAGCGGTTTCACCGCACTCTCAAAACTGCTCTAAGGTGTAGTACGTCTGACTGGCCCGAAGCACTGCCTCTGGTCCTCCTCGGATTACGAACAATCGTGAAAGAAGATTTACAGTGCTCGCCAGCGCAATTAGTTTATGGCGAAGAGTTGAGAGTCCCAGGGGAATTAATCCCGCCACAATCCTCTCGATTCGCCACTTCAGAGCTTTACAGGCACTTTGCACAACAACCAGCAGCAGAATGCGAAAACTCCAGCCTGCCAACCCTGTCAGGCTCGAGGAACGAAAGGTGTTTGTGCGTAAAGACTTGACGCAAACATTTCATGTGTGGCTCAGAGACGAAGCAGTAGGCCCACCACTCGTTTCTCCATACTGTGATCCCTACCGAGTTCCACTCTGGAAATGTTCTGCCAATGAGAGATTGCTTACATAAATAACTTGAGATAGAACTCAACTCACATGAAAACTCTTTGACTAACTTTACTGATGTATTATCATATCCATTAGAATAGTTTTATTTTAAGGATTTTACTATGGATGCTACTTTTTTGGGAGAAGTGAGTGTCATTTCCATTTCACTGAAGGTACTTGTCGAGATCAGACTCACATATATCATTGCACCACTTACTGAACCTGATAGCCCCACACAGTCATCAACAGAAACAAAGTAATTATTTAACAGGTTTGCAACACTACATACACTTGTTACCAATGTCTCATTTATTTTTAGAGCTATCTGTTCCTCTTCCTTTCTCGCTCCACCAGTATCTGTCTTCACTACATCCCATATAGGTTAAAGTTGTTCCCTGATGCAATTATCTTTTTCTTGTAATAAAGCAGCTTAGATTTCTGGATTGCTTGCTTAAATGTTTTGTGGTATACTTTGCAATGCATTGCATTGCTAACATCAGAGCTGTTCCTTGATAGCAGATACATTTTCCTTTTTGCCCCATATGATACCTTTATTTCTTGTGTAATCGATGATTAGATTAGATTAGATTAGATTAATACTAGTTCCATGGATCATGAATACGATATTTCGTAATGATGTGGAACGAGTCAAATTTTCTAATACATGACATAATTAGGTTAATTTAACAACATACTTAAGTTAATATAACAACTTTATTTTTTTGTGTTTTTTGTTTTTCTTTATTTTTTATTTTTATTTTTTTTATTTTTAAATATTTTTTTTCTTTTTTTTCTTAATTTATATCTAAAAATTCCTCTATGGAGTAGAAGGAGTTATCATTCAGAAATTCTTTTAATTTCTTCTTAAATACTTGTTGGTTATCTGTCAGACTTTTGATACTATTTGGTAAGTGACCAAAGACTTTAGTGCCAGTACAATTCACCCCTTTCTGTGCCAAAGTTAGATTTAATCTTGAATAGTGAAGATCATCCTTTCTCCTAGTATTGTAGTTATGCACACTGCTATTACTTTTGAATTGGGTTTGGTTGTTAATAACAAATTTCATAAGAGAGTATATATACTGAGAAGCTACTGTGAATATCCCGAGATCCTTAAATAAATGTCTGCAGGATGATCTTGGGTGGACTCCAGCTATTATTCTGATTACACGCTTTTGTGCAATAAATACTTTATTCCTCAGTGACGAATTCCCCCAAAATATGATGCCATATGAAAGCAATGAGTGAAAATAGGCGTAGTAAGCTAATTTACTAAGATGTTTATCACCAAAATTTGCAATGACCCTTATTGCATAAGTAGCTGAACTCAAACGTTTCAGCAGATCATCAATGTGTTTCTTCCAATTTAATCTCTCATCAATGGACACACCTAAAAATTTGGAATATTCTACCTTAGCTATATGCTTCTGATTAAGGTCTATATTTATTAGTGGCGTCATATCATTCCCTGTACGGAACTGTATGTATTCAAAATTCAGTGAGAGTCTGTTTACAAGTAACCACTTAGAAATTTTCTGAAAGACAGTATTGACAATTTCATCAGTTAATTCTTGTTTGTCAGGTGTGGTTACTATACTTGTATCATCAGCAAAGAGAACTAACTTTGCCTCTTCATGAATATAGAATGGCAAGTCATTAATATGTAATAAGAACAACAAAGGACCCAAGACTGACCCTTGCGGAACCCCATTCTTGATAGTTCCCCAGCTTGAGGAATGTGCTGATCTTTGCATGTTACGAGAACTACTTATTTCAACTTTCTGCACTCTTCCAGTTAGGTACGAATTAAACCATTTGTGCACTGTCCCACTCATGCCACAATACTTGAGCTTGTCTAGCAGAATTTCATGATTTACACAATCAAAAGCCTTTGAGAGATCACAAAAAATCCCAGTGGGTGGTGTTCGGTTATTCAGATCATTCAAAATTTGACTGGTGAAAGCATATATGGCATTTTCTGTTGAAAAACCTTTCTGGAAACCAAACTGACATTTTGTTAGTACTTCATTTTTACAGATATGTGAAGCTACTCTTGAATACATTACTTTCTCAAAAATTTTGGATAAAGCTGTTAGAAGGGAGATTGGACGGTAATTGTTGACATCAGATCTATCCCCCTTTTTATGCAAAGGTATAACAATAGCATATTTCAGTCTATCAGGGAAAATGCCCTGTTCCAGAGAGCTATTACACAGGTGGCTGAGAATCTTACTTATCTGTTGAGAACAAGCTTTTAGTACTTTGCTGGAAATGCCATCAATTCCATGTGAGTTTTTGTTTTTAAGCAAGTTTATTATTTTCCTAATTTCAGAGGGACAAGTGGGTGAGATTTCAATTGTATCAAATTGCATATGTATGGCCTCTTCCATTAACAGCCTAGCATCTTCTAATGAACACCTGGATCCTACTATTTCCACAACATTTAGAAAATGATTATTAAAAATATTTTCAACTTCTGACTTTTTCTTCGTAAAGTTTTCATTCAATTTGATGGTAATACTGTCTTCCTCTGCTCTTGGTTCACCTGTTTCTCTTTTAATAATATTCCAAATTGTTTTAATTTTATTATCAGAGTTGCTGATTTCAGACATGATACACATACTCCTGGATTTTTTAATATTTTTTCTTAATATAACACAGTAGTTTTTATAATTTTTGATAGTTTCTGGGTCACTACTCTTTCTTGCTGTCAGATACATTTCCCTTTTCCGGTTACAAGATATTTTTATACCCTTAGTAAGCCATGGTTTGTTACAAGGTTTCTTACGAGTATATTTAACTATTTTCTTGGGGAAGCAGTTTTCAAATGCATTTACAAAAATGTCATGAAATAAATTATATTTTAAATTGGCATCAGGTTCACGGTACACCTCATCCCAGTCTAACTGCTGTAGGCTTTCCCTGAAATTTGCAATTGTTAAATCGTTGACTGAACGTACTACTTTGGAGGACTGTTTAGTATTGCTGAATGGAGCTATGTCATATATTGTAACTAGCTGTGCACCATGATCAGAAAGACCATTCTCAACAGGCTGAGCATTTATCTGGTTAAACTTATCTTGGTCTATAAAGAAGTTATCTATCAGTGAGCTGCTATCCTTTACCACCCATGTAGGAAAATCAATAACGGGTGTCAAATTGAAAGAACCGAGTAATACTTCAAGGTCATTTTTCCTATTACCTTCTTTCAGAGAATCTACATTGAAGTCCCCACAAATAATAATTTGCTTCCCCCTGTCTGACAGATAGCACAACAAGGAGTCCAAATTTTTCAGAAATAGATGAAAATTTCCTGATGGGGACCTATATACAGTTACAATTATAAATGTGCCTTTATTTAATTTAAGCTCACAGGCACATGCTTCTATATGTTTCTCTACACAAAACTTTTTTGTTTCTATACTTTTTGCACAATGATAACTTTTGACATATATGGCAACTCCTCCTTTCTCCATATTTTCTCTCATTACATGTGCAGAGAGCTTATATCCACTTACATTTACCTTATCCATATTATAAGACTTCTGTTTGATTTGAGTTACCTTTGGAGGAACACAATTTTCAAAAGAGAAAGTAACTTTATTAATGAATGTTCTGTATTATCCATTTGTGCCAGAAGTTTTGTAAACATCTATTCAGTTCATGTTTTGAGCAATCTCCCAAAATTTTCAATTTTTGTCTGATTTATTACCCTCCTGTCCTCAGATTTAATAGATTTTTATCCTGGCATGTTTCAACATTTTAAAACAAGATACTGCATGTCATGGTCAGATAGCCCATTTACTATTGCTTTTGTGATATGACTTTCTTTTCCTAGATTTGTCTGCAAAGATATTATCAATAGCAGTCTCATAGCGTTTACATACCCTAGACGCAAATTTCACAGTAGGAATTAAATTGAATGACAATGTTACTGATTGCAATAATTGTTCATTGAAAGAGCTTTTCAATAAACCCACATTAAAATCACCAGCAACCGCTATTTCTTTGTTTTTTTTTTTTTTTTTTTTTACTGTGAAATGAGACAACAGAGCTTCCAGACTTTTTGTGAATAGGTTAATGTTTCTTGACGGTCCTTTGAGTATACTTGTATAAGGGCAGGCAAAACAGAGGAATTACTGAATAAAACTGACTAAGGGACTCCACTAATACTGTATTACAATAACTTCCAACACACTGTGGAACCAGATACCTGTTATATCGCCTTGCATAATCAAAAGTCTTCCAAAACCGATATGAAAACAATTTGAATACATCCTATGGTCAGTAGTGTTAATTCAGTTAAAGTGTCAGACATACAAAGTCGATTCATCAGCTCCTTCGTACACAAGAATAGAAGGACAGAACGGATTTTTCAAACAAAACCAGACTGCTGAAGGACCCTAACAAACATCAGATCTGTAGGGAGAAACAAGAATTAGAATAGACCAAAATTCCACATAAGCTGCAAACATTTTAACAGAATCGTCGCCGCTTCATAGTAAACAGTCATTGCTGATGAAGAATTAATTCAAGCCATAGGATCACCGATAAAAGTACTAGGTGTCAGAAGGATGACTAAAGCCAGGTTGACACACGTAACTTATGTGGCGCCATGGCTTGTGGCTTTCTGTGGTGGCACCGTGAGAAATCCTTCACACAGGACACAACAAATTCTGAATAGTTGTACAGCTTTCAACATAGCGTCAACTGAAATCATATTGGCGGTTATTAATATTATAGAGCAGGTTATGGCATTATAGCTGTGACAAGAGTTAAATACAAGGCAGACGAAACCCAAATGTTAGATCCAAAAATAGAGTTCACACAGAGATTAATCAGAGGCCAGAAATGCATTTAGGAATGAAATAACACTCGAAGATGAAAATGCTGTGCGCTATGTCAAATTAGCAGTTAGCATGTAAATACCATATGCAGATGCGCCACTCTTCGAAGAATTTAAAAATCTATATTATTTGTTGATTCAAGCATTTTGAATAACTAATTTTTAGTTTAACAGGTATCCCATCATACTTGCACAAATCCACAATTTATACAGAGACAAAATCAGGACTCTCTTTTTTGCTTACATATTGTTGTTATTGTGGTCTTCAGTCCTGAGACTGGTTTGATGCAGCTCTCCATGCTACTATATCCTGTGCAAGCTTCTTCATCTCCCAGTACCTACTGCAACCTACATCCTTCTGAATCTGCTTAGTGTATTCGTCTCTTGGTCTCCCTCCATGCTGTCCTCCAATACTAAATTGGTGATCCCTTGAGGCCTCAGAACATGTCCTACCAACCGATCCCTTCTTCTAGTCAAGTTGTGCCACAAACTCCTCTTCTCCCCAGTCCTATTCAACACTTCCTCATTAGTTATCTGATCAACCGATCTAATCTTCAGCATTCTTCTGTAGCACCACATTTCTAAAGATTCTATTCTCTTCTTGTCCAAAGTATTTATCGTCCATGTTTCACTTCCATACTTGGCTACACTCCATACCAATACTTTCAGAAACGACTTCCTGACACTTAAATCTATACTCGATATTAACAAATTTCTCTTCTTCAGAAATGCTTTCCTTGCCATTGCCAGTGTACATTTCATATTCTCTCTACTTTGACCATCATCAGTTATTTTGCTCCCCAAATAGCAAAACTCCTTTACTACTTTAAGTGTCTCATTTCCTAATCTAATTCCCTCAGCATCACCCGACTTAATTCGACTACATTCCATTATCCTCATTTTGCTTTTGTTGATGTTCATCTTATATCCTCCTTTCATGACACTATCCATTCCATTCAACTGCTCTTCCAAGTCCTTTGCTGTCATCGGCGAACCTCCAAAGTTTTTGTTTCTTCTCCATGGATTTTAATACCTACTCCGAATTTTTCTTTTGTTTCCTTTACTGCTTGCTCAATATAGAGATTGAATAACATCGGGGAGAGGCTACGACCCTGTCTCACTCCCTTCCCAACCACTACTTCCCTTTCATGTCCCTCGACCCTTATAACTGCCATCTGGTTTCTGTACAAATTGTAAATAGCTTTTCGCTCTCTGTATTTTACCCCTGCCACCTTCAGAATTTGAAAGAGAGTATTCCAGTCAACATTGTCAAAAGCTTTCTCTAAGTCTACAAATGCTATGAATGTAGGTTTGCCTTTCCTTAATCTTTCTTCTAAGATAAGTCGTAGGGTCAGTATTGCCTCACGTGTTCCGATATTTCTATGGAATCCAAACCGATCTTCTCCGAGGTTGGCTTCTACTAGTTTTTCCATTAGTCTGTAAAGAATTCACGTTAGTATTTTTCAGCCGTGACTTATTAAACTGATAGTTCGGTAATTTTCACATCTGTCAACACTTGCTTTCTTTGGGATTGGAATTATTATATTCTTCTTGAAGTCTGAGGGTATTTCGCCTGTCTCATACATCTTGCTCACCAGATGGTAGAGTTTTGTCAGGACTGGCTCTCCCAAGGCTGTCAGTAGTTCTAATGGAATGTTGTCTACTCCCGGGGCTTTGTTTCGACTTAGGTCTTTCAGTGCTGTGTCGAACTCTCCACGCAGTATCATATCTCCCATTTCGTCTTCATCTACATCCTCTTCCATTTCCATAATATTTTCCTCAAGTACATCGCCCTTGTATAGACCCTCTATATACTCCTTCCACCTTTCTGCTTTCCCTTCTTTGCTTAGAACTGGGTTTCCATCTCAGCTCTTGATATTCATACAAGTGGCTCTCTTTTCTCCAAAGGCAGTATCCATCTTATCCCTTGTGAGATAAGCCTCTACATCCTTACATTTGTCCTCTAGCCATCCCTTCTTAGCCATTTTGCACTTCCTGTCGATCTCATTTTTGAGACGTTTGTATTGCTTTTTGCCTGCTTCATTTACTGCATTTTTATATTTTCTCCTTTCATCAATTACATTCAATATTTCTTCTGTCACCCAAAGATTTCAACTAGCCCTCATCTTTTTACCTATTTGATCCTCTGCTGCCTTCACTGCTTCATCCCTCAGAGCTATCCATTCTTCTTCTACTGTATTTCTTTCCCCCATTCTTGTCAGTCGTTCCCTTATGCTCTCCCTGAAACTCTCTAGAACCCCTGCTTCTTTCAGTTTATCCAGGTCCCATCTCCTTGAATTCCTACCTTTTTGCAGTGTCTTCAGTTTTAATCTACAATTCATAACCAATAGATTGTGGTCAGAGTCCACATCTGCCCCTGGAAATGTCTTACAATTTAAAACCTGGTTCCTAAATCTCTGTCTTACCATTATATAATCTATCTGAAATCTGTCAGTATCTCCAGGCTTCTTCCATGTATACAGTCTTCTTTTATGATTCTTGAACCAAGTGTTAGCTCTGATTAAGTTGTGCTCTGTGCAAAACCCTACCAGGCAGCTTCCGCTTTCATTTCTTACCCCCAACCCATATACACCCACTACGTTTACTTCTCTCCCTTTTCCTACTGACGAATTCCAGTCACCCATGACTATTAAATTTTCGTCTCCCTTCACTATCTGAATAATTTCTTTTATTTCATCATACATTTCTTCAATTTCTTCGTCATCTGCAGACCAAGTTGGCATATAAACTTGTATTGCTGTGGTAGGTGTGGGCTTCGTATCCATCTTGGCCGCAATAATGTGTTCACTGTGCTGTTTGTAGTATCTTACTGCCATTCCTATTTTCCTACTCATTATTAAACCTACTCCTGTATTACCCCTATTTGATTTTGTGTTTATAACCCTGTAGTCACCTGACCAGAAGTCTTGTTCCTCCTGCCACCGAGCTTCACTAATTACCACTATATCTAACTTTAACCTATCCATTTCCCTTTTTAAATTTTCTAACCTACCTGCCTGATTAAGGGATCTGACATTCCACGCTCCGATCCGTAGAACGCCAGTTTTCTTTCTCCTGATAACGACGTCCTCCTGAGTAGTCCCCACCTGGAGAACCGAGTGGGGGACTATTTTATCTCCAGAATGTTTTACCCAAGAGGACGCCATCATCATTTAACCATACAGTAAAGCTGCAAGCCCTCGGGAAAAATTATGGCTGTAGTTTCCCCTTGCTTTCAGCCGTTCGCAGTACCAACCAGCACAGCAAGGCCGTTTTGGTTAGTGTTACAAGGTCAGATCAGCCAATCATCCAGACTGTTGCCCCTGCAACTACTGAAAAGTCTGCTGCCCCTCTTCAGGAACCACACGTTTGTCTTGCCTCTCAACAGATATCCCTCAGTTGTGGTTGCACCTACGGACGGCTATCTGTATCGCTGAGGCACTCAAGTCTCCCCACCAACGGCAAGGTCCATGGTTCATAGGTACATATTAAGTTTAGTTATTATGCATCCAAATATCTTTCACACACACACACACACACACACACACACACACACACACACACAAACACAAACATAGTAAAATGCACACACTGCTACAGAAAATTAAACACTGGTTTTTGTTCTTGTAGTTCCAAAAGCTGCGGAAGTTTACCTGCCGACCACTATTTTGACATTTTGCAGCAATAAAATGAAAACACAGTGAAATCGAATGGTGTATAGCAATGATAACTGTGACAGAATGTTCGTGTTTCGAAATACAATTACCAGGCAGCAGTGGTGGAAGACAAGTGACATGATAAAGTACAATCAAGTTGAACATTTTGTGGCATGGCAAAAGTTGCGTCTCTTGAGTTGCGCCACTGAAAACTGGAAGTTCAGACATGCAGCTGCTTTGCAACTGCAGTATGCCACTAGCTGTGGCTACATTTCTGTTACGTGTGTGAACTCAGCTTAAGTAGGCTTTAAATGGGATTTCATTGTCATCTTTCTCTTATAAAAACTGTGTACAGGATGAAGTGTCAAGCTCAACCATATATAGGAACACTCAGACAGTGTTCCAGTTGCCTAAGATTCGCCCAAATGTCGTTTTCAGAAATGTCACAGAAATCTTGGTGTCAATCATTCAGCACTTGAATCCTCAAACTCAAATCCCATACATATTCATTGTTAAGGAAATCATAAGTCAGTGGGGAACAGTGTCCAGAGTATGAGAAGCAGAGACAAAGAAAAACACTTCTGCTGAGCTCAACATTCCATACGTCGAAGCTAAGAATCTAATAACTAGCAGATCTTAAGCAGCTGTTATGATGTTAAGTGGAAGCAAGAAGACAAGCAAGCTACTGCATTTTACCTAACACAATTAAGGTTCAGAACACACAGGCAGTCCCAGCAACAAACAAAACGTCTAGTAACTTCCACTGTACCATGATTCCAGTCATTCATTTTGAAAGTGAACTACCATTAGAACCCATTGCAGAAAATCCATATTACCCAAGTATCATAAATATCCTTGTCAGGTGGAAACAGATACAGACAGAATTTCTTCTTCAGATGTGTCACGCAAGACAAAAATTAGTGAAAAACTTGTGAACCTTGTTGCTAGACTTACAAGACAAGCCCAATCACCTAACACAGAATCAATAAACTCATTAGCTATACAACAGGCAATTGCTAGCATTTTATCTTAATAAGTGAAAAAATACACTTAATGAACGTTTTGCAATGGAGTGCCCCTCATCAATCCCAAACAAGGACACTTTAGAGCTGTGGTCGTCAAATTATGGCCCACAAACCGCATGTGGCCTGAATCAAGTACTTGTGTGCCCCACAGTTCTCAGCTATATTTTACAATATGTGCATCAAGCAACTGACTGCCAAATCCAAAGACGTCAACGAAATTGAAAAGCTTCTTAAAAATACATTTTTCTTATTCACTAACTCACAAAATTATTTACAGAGATATTTTAAGCCATGCTTAATTTTAATTGACGTTGGTAAATTTGGCCATGACCTGGGTAAAGTTTGCTGCTTGTATCAGGGGCAAAGTAGTATGTTGCACCGTCACTTCAGGCTTAACAGAAGTGAGAGACTGATTATTTTATTTATTGTTTTGTCTTCCCCTGCTGACAGCTGCCGGCCAGTGTGGCCGTGCGGTTCTAAGCGCTTCAGTCTGGAACCGTGTGACCGCTACGGTCGCAGGTTCAAATCCTGCCTCAGGCATGGATGTGTGTGATGTCCTTAGGTTAGTTAGGTTTAATTAGTTCTAAGTTCTAGTCGACTGATGACCTCAGAAGTTAAGTCGCATAGTGCTCAGAGCCATTTGAACCATTTTTTGCTGACCGTTAACGAGCAATGGACAACTAACATCTATCAGTTGCTATCGTATAAATGTCAAACGGAACTAAAATTGATTTGTGAATGCTCATTATAGAGATGGTCATCTTCAAATGTGTTACATGTTTGCAGCAAGTAATGTACAATCAAGTTAATGCTGTTGTAATACAGTGCAATGCGTAAAAGGAAAATGTCATACAAAACATTTGTGATCATGTCTCACAATGGAATTACTGTTACAAAATTAGTATAACATACTAATTGATGGACGTAACCAGTTAATATTGAGATTGGTAGGGAAAAGTGTAGAAAGTGGCAGGATGAGAAAAGTCGCCATTGCGTCTTTTTTGCCCTGAACATCGCTGCTGATAAGTGGTCAGACTAGTTCTAAAATACATCGCCATTGTTGTCAGTGAGATTGACAGAGAAAACTTTTCCGGTATTTTTTAGTAAAAATGTTTTTGTTTTTGAGTCATCTGATATAAGATAAGGGATTTACAATATTCTTGTTACCTCGCTTGTATTGAGAGTAATAAAAGTATTTCAACTATATCTTATGGCTTACAAATTTATTTCTGGTACCTCAGTTTGATAGTTTCTTATGTGGATTACTAATGCCGATATGGCATATGATCTGGAAAAGTGGCCACATTACTCATCAGGTCAAGGTGTTCACTCCAATCGGGGTTCACTCTCTCCAAAAAACACCCATAATACAACAGAAAAACTGCCTTCTAAGCCCATTTACACAAAAAATTATCAATGTCTTTCTATACCTTTGTGTCAATTTTGAATTAATTAAGCTGCATTATTTAAAACCATCTCTGCTCTTTTGCATTTAGACAAATGCAAAAGGCCAATTGTATATGGTCTGTTGCAGCACTTAGTATTCTTTCAGATACTAGAGTGGGGGTGTGAGGATGCCTAGAAAATGTGCCTGGAGGGCTCTGGCCATAGTACCTTCTTAGGTACATAAAATTGGTCACTATGTAGACTTTAAAAAGTATGTAGTTGTTATCATTCTTGCTTAAAAATATTTGGTGTAATACATTATAACATATGAATTCAAAACTGTACATATTGAACTTCTATCAATAACCATGGTTTGCTGAAAACTGACATTCTCTTTGAGTGGCCACTTAATCCTCCTGCCTCTCCCCCTCCCCTCCCATGCATGCCACCCTTCCTATGAAGGTCAAGGTGTCTACATACAGTGTCAGTATTGTGACTTAAGCAAAAAAGTTTGACAACCACTGCTTTAGAGCATGAACGTTTTCTGAATAATGTCGATATCACAGCGATCTCATGACTGAAATCAAATATCTAGTTTAAAGGTTATCATGTTCTCTATCAAAATAGAAATGATAGGAAAACAGTCATAGGTCTGTTAATGGTATTCTCTGTTGTTTTTGCTGTATGATATATAGATTTCACCAATGTGTGTAATTTCCAAGTGGTAGCTGCGAAAGTAAGTATATCATGATGGAATTTAACTATAATCGCAATATATTGTCAGCTGAGATCTAAAATAATAATAATAAGAGATTAGGAATCATTATTTAATCAGTTAAAGCCACAATTTTTAATATTTGCAGACTTTCATGCTCATAATTCTTCATAGAGGTGTGAAATCAATGACACCCTTGGACAATCCATTTTGGAAACAAGGGATGAATTTAATTTATTTACGTTAAATGATGGATCTCCAACCCTGTTTACTGTGCCTCATTGGAGAAAATCGGCTGTCAATTTATCTATTTGTGCATCATCGCTAGCAGACACTTTTGAGTGGTAATTTAACTCATATCCAACAGTACAGAATCATTTTCCAATTGAAATAGCGTTATATAATTCACCAGTTGATATTACCTATGGACCAAAATCAAGATGCAATGTAAGGAAAGCAAACTTCACTAGATATCAAAGGCTTTTAGACAAAGAACGTAGCACATTTGACCTGTGAGAAGGGTGCCATAGCATTTACAGTAAATTTGTAAATATAATAAGGAGACCCAGCCTCCATTCCCCATAAAATAACGACAAGAAACCAAAAATTTCTGAATGTGCCACGTAGAATGCTGAGTGTTCACATGTAGCTGGTCAATGTAAATTAACACTTATGCCATACAAGTGCAACACCACATGGGAAAATTTTTGCGCTAAAGCTAAACAATTCATTAAACTGCAAAAGGCATCTTCCTGGAAGAAAATGATTTAAAAGTATTGCAAGAAATACCCATCTCTGAGAATTCTGAGCAACGATGAGAAGAGTCAACAATAAATCTCTACTGCCAAAATGTATAAACAATTGGCTTGAAGACTTCATAGGTATTATTCCACCTTCATCAGTAGAAAGAGACATATTACAATTTGAAAAGAGCATTTATGAAGGAGCACAGGCATGTACTGAATTATTTGTAAAACCTTTTACAATCCAAAAATTAGAAATAGTACTTATATGTTCTACTTACAAAGCACTGGGAAATGATCAAATGAATTGCTCTTTGATATCCAGGTTACCGACGGAATCAAAAACTTCTTGTTACAGATCTTTAATGCAATATGCGCACAAAGCAAAATTCATCAGCAATGGACCACACATATTATCATACGTGCAATAAAGCTCAGAAAAAATGCTTCAACAGCACAGTCATATCGTCAAATTTCACTGTCGTTGTGCTTAACAAAATTACACTTTGAGTCGTGGTTGGAACATAACAAAATTTTGTTATTGTCATAGTGTGGCTTTTGGAAAGGGAGGAGCACTGTCATAGTGTGGCTTTTGGAAAGGGAGGAGCACTGTTGACTATTTAAGTATCCTCATGATGGACACTGAAAAGGCACTTGACAAGAAAAGTTATCCTCCAGCTTTATTCTTGGATGTATTGGGAGCATATGACTCTGTTGACGTTTTATTGTTCTTGAAGAAGTTAGACCACTTAGATGTTCTTCAAAATTATCTAGACAGTATAACTGTGTACATTAGAAAGCAAGACAACAATTTATATGGACTCTTCTCAGTGTGGAGAGGACTACCTCATGGTTCTATTCTAAGCCCCCTCTTATATGCCTTTTTGTAGCAGATTTGGAAAACATATTTGACCCCACTACTCATGTGCTACAATATGTAGATGATGTCTCCACATATGCAGTGTCTATCAGCCTGGAATTGCGTTGATCATGAACGAATAACGCCACTGATCTATATATGAATGGTTACTGAGAAACAGTCTCCATTTGTCACAAAATCTTCTCTATTTTTCTTTGTATGAAAACACCAAACATACCCAACAAATACGATAAGCCTGGGACCTTACCGATTTAATGTATGAACTTCAGCAAAGGTATAAGCGTTTTTTCTAGGTAGCAGATTAACCAGGACGCAACATGTTAATGATACTGTTATGAAAACAGAAAAAGCTCTGATTGTTTTATGTGTAGTGAGGAGCCCAACCAGACATACTCTTCATCCTTGACTATGGACAAATACGCTCTATAATGGTCTACGGAAGTTTTCTTTTTGGAATGTCCCACAAAATGTGCAAGAAAAACTAAATACACTTCAGTATTGGTCTATTACGCTGCGCCTATGAGTAATAAAGTCATCACCATCTAATGCCCTTCTGATAGAAGCCAAAGGAATGCATCTTGATATCCATAGAGAACTACTTGCTAAAAAGTTTCAGCTTCATTGATCTATAGTAATTAAGCATTCTGTCATGGTTAAAGCTAAACAGTTATCAGAAAGAAGATATTCAGTTGAATACAAACGAACACCACTGTCAATGATAGGCTTCCATAGCCTCAGATTTATGATGCCTTTGGCATGACAGAAAGGAATGTTACAAGTGTTCCGTAAAGAAATAAAACAACAGTCTGCCAATCTGACGTTTTTTTCATCTTCATGACAGAATGTGCCAAGAGCTTAGAGGTTATATGGAAGTCATAAATTACCTGTAAAGCGAATGGCCAGATTCTTTAAATATATTTACTAACAGATCCAAAACTTGTAAGGGAGTTGGCTGTGCATATTATTGACTGAGGCAGCAGATAGCTAAAAATGGGTCAAGAGCTTAGAGGTTATATGGAAGTCATAAATTATCTGTAAAGCGAATGGCCAAATTCTTTAAATATATTTACTGACAGATCCAAAACTTGTAATGGAGTTGGCTGTGCATATTATTGACTGAGGCAGCAGATAGCTAAAAATGGGTCAAGAGCTTAGAGGTTATATGGAAGTCATAAATTACCTGTAAAGCGAATGGCCAAATTCTTTAAATATATTTACTGACAGATCCAAAACTTGTAATGGAGTTGGCTGTGCATATTATTGACTGAGGCAGCAGATAGCTAAAAAGTTTTATTACTACCATTATGAAGTATTTATATTGCAGAAGTGACAGCTATTAAAGAAGCAGTTAAGTTTGTAACTGAAAAAGGGATCAACACACTAATTCTGACTGACTCTATAAGTGCTTTGGAGCAATTAAAGCATTGAAAGTGTAAAGCTGATAACAGTTTTATCTACAATATAATGAATTAATAACGACAGCCAACAACAGAACTTAAGATGTACATGTAATGTGGGAAAAGGGGCAACCAGGTATTCACAATAATGAAGTAGCAGATCATCTCACTAAAGAAAGCATTCAAGAAATGCACCCAATTTTTACGTGGTTTCCTTATTCTGACTTGTCCCATGTTTTAGAAGAGGCATATAATCAATGGGAACAGCAGTCGCAAACATCACAGCAGGAAAAGTGTGTTTCATTTGTTTCAGTCCAGTGCAGTGCAATATAAAAAAAGAAGAGGTGCAATCAGAAGAATCTCCAAAGGCGGTATGGCACATCAGTTACTAGAATAAGGTTGTGACGTGCATGTTTCATCGCACATCCCTATGGGATTGGAGTGTCAGACCCATACACATGCAGTGAACATCCATAAGAGTACAGAGATTTTGATCATATCATTTTGGGATGTTTCACAGGTGCTTCATGTTAAAATAAACTGCAAGTACAATGAAGACTTCTGTACCAAAAATGTTAAAACATTAGTAAGTGAGAACAACCTCAAAATCAATAGTTTCATAGTATGCTACCTACAAGAAGCAAAGATAAAGCTCTGACATGTAAAAAATGAATTTATATATATATATATATATATATATATATATATATATATATATATATATATATATGTGTGTGTGTGTGTGTGTGTGTGTGTGTGTGTGTGTGTGTGTGTGTGTGTGTGTGTGTGTGTGTGTGTATAAAGTAGATGTTTACTTAAATTTAGCTGAAGTCATTAAAAAAATTGAAATTAATTAAATTTAATAAAGAGAATATTCGAATTATTAAACAGTGAAACCATGGTCTAGGGTTAGCATCTTTGATTAGTAATCAAAACGTCCTCTGTTCCAAGTTTAGACCCGTCACTTCTTTAATTTTGATTAATAATCAACATTGGCAGCTGAAGACTTCTGGTACAAGAGGTCACGATCATTCTGCCAACAAAGGGTAGAGGAGTGGACAGATGTTCAGGGCACTCTCTTGCCCTTGGTGTGGGAAATTGGCCCTAAAGGCGAAAGTATCAACAAGGATCAATGGCATGAAGATGCAGAAGGCAATGGAAGCCGCTGCATTAAAGACACATAACGAGTATCCACAGGACATGTAGTCTGTAACTGAAAAAGTGTGATGATGACCTCTCCTTTGCCAAAAGATTCCAGAATAATCCCCATTCAGATCTCAGGGAAGAGACTGCCAAGAGGGGGGAGGGGGTGACGATGAGCAAAAGATTGAATAATCAATGAAAGGACAACGCCCAATGAGTCGGGGTGTGGAATGTCAGAAGCTTGAACATGTTATGGAAGGTAGAAAATTTGAAAAGGTAAATGCAGAGGCTCAGTCTGGATACAGTAGAGGTTAATGAAGTGAAATGAGAGAAGACAAGTATTTCTAGTCAGATGTACATAGCTTGATGTCAGCAGCAGCATAAAATGGTGTAAGGGGAGTAGTAATTCATTATGAATGGGAATGTAAACCAGAGAGTGTGTTCCTGTGAACACTTCAATGATCAGGATCAGCAGAAACCAACACTGACAATGATATTTCAGATATACAGCCTGACATTGCAAGCTGGAGATCACATAGATAAACAAAGTATATGATGATATTGTAAGAGTAATACAGTACATAAAGGGAGATGAAAATCTAATAGTCATGGGGGACAGAAATGCAGTATAGGGAAAGGAGAATAAGAAATGGTTACAGAATAATATGGGCTTAGGACAAGGAATGAGACAGAAGAAAGACTATTGAGTTCTGTAATAAATCACAAGAGGAGGTATACTTGGAACAGGCTGAGTGATACAGGAAGATTTCAGTTAGATTACATCATACTCAGATAGTGAATCCGAAATCAGATACTGGAATGTTGGGCTTACCAGGAGCAGATATAGACTCAGATCCAACATAGTACTGATGAAGAGTAGGCTTAATTTTAAGAGATTGGGCAGGAAGAAACAATATCCAAAGAAGTGGGGTACAGAAATACTAAGGAATGATAAGATAAGCTTCGAGTTCTCTAAGGCTATAGATACAGTAATCAGAAATAGCTCAGTAGGCAGTAGAGTTGAAGAGACATGGACATCTCTAGAAAAGACAATCACAGAATTTGGAACGAAAAACATAAGTACAAAGAAGGTAACTGCAAAGAAAACATGGGTATCAGAACAAATACTTCAGTCTATCGATGAAAGAAGAAAGTAAAAAAATGTTCATGGAAATTCAGGAATACAGAAACACATGTCATTGAGGAATGGAATAAACAGGAAGAACAGGGAACTAAGACGAAATGCTGTTTGAAAAATGTGAAGAAAGCGAAAGAAAAATGTTTGTCAGAAGGACTGACTCAGCATATAGGAAAGTGAAAACAACCTTTGGTTAAATTAAAAGCATGTGGTAATGTTAAGAGTGCAACCGGAATTCCATTATTAAATGCGAAGGAAAGAGCAGACAGATGGAACAACTGCATCGAAGGCCTGTGTTAGGAGGTAGATATGTCTGTTCAGATAGAAAAAGAAACAGAAGTCGATTTACTAGAGATAGGGGATCCAGTATTAGAATCAGAATTTAAAAGAGCTTTGGAGGACTTAAGATCAAATAAGGAAGAAGGGACAGATAACATTCCACCAGAATTTCCAAAATCATTGGAGGAAGTGGCAACAAAACGATTATTCACATTGGTGTATAGAATATATGAGCCAGGTGACATACGATCTGACTTTCAGAAAAATCTCTTCCACACAATTCCAAAGACTGCAGGAATAGATAAATGCTAGAATTATCGTGCAGTCAGCGTAACAGCTTATACACCCAAGTTGCTGACAAGAATAATATGCAGAGGAATGGAAAAGAAAATTGAGGCTGTGGTAGATGAGAATCAGGTTGTTTTAGCAAAGGTAAACGCACCAGAAACTTAATTTTGACGTTGTGGTTGTTAATAGAAGCAAGACTAAAGAAAAATCAAGACGTGTTCATAGGATTTGTCAACTTGGAAAAAGGGTTCGAAAATGTAAAATGGTGCAAGATGGTCGAAACTCTGACAAGAAACAGGGGTAGGTTGTAGGGGAAGATGGGTAATATACAACATGTACAAAACAAACAGAAAAATAAGCCTGTAAGACCAAGAACGAAGTGCTTGGATTAAACAGTACAGGAGAGGTATGTAGTCTTTTGCCCTTACTCTTCAATCTATACATCGAAGAAGCAATGTTAAAAATAAAAGAATGGTTAAAGAGTGGGTTTAACATTCGAGGTGAAAGGATATCAATGATAAGATACACTGATGACATTACTGTCGTGACTGAAAGTGAGGAGGAATGCAAGTTCTGCTGCATGGAATGACCGGTTTAATGGGTGCAGAATATCTGTTGAAAGTAAATCAAGTAATGAGAAGTAGCAGAAATGAAACAGCGAGAAACTTAGATCAGGATTTATAGTCACAATGTAGATGAACTTAAGGAATTCTACTACCTGGGCTGCAAAATAACCAACGATCGATGGGGGGAGGAGAACATCAAACGCAGACTAGCACTGGCGAAAAGGGCATTCCTGGCTAAGAGAAGTCTACTATTATCAAACATAGGCCTTAATTTGAGGAAGAAATTGCCGAGAATACACGTTTGCAGCACAGAATCGTATGGTACTGAAACGTGGACTGCACGAAAAGAGGAGAATCGAAGCATTTGGATGTGGTGCTACAGACGAATGGTGAAAATTAGATGCACTGATAAGGTAAGGAATGAGGAGGTTCTGCACAGAATCAGAGAGGGAAGGAATATGTGGAAAACGCTGACAAGGAGAAGGGACAGGATGTTAGGACATCTGTTAAGACATCAGGTAATGACTTCCGCGGTACAAGATGGAGCTGTAGAGGGCAAAAACTATACAGGAAGACAAGGATTGGAATATATTCAGCAAATAATTAAGGACATAGGGTGCAAGTGCTACTCTGAGATGAAGTGGTTGGTACAGGAGAGGAATTCGTGGTGGGCCACAACAAACCAGTCAGAAGACTCAAAAAAAAAAGGTGAAAAATATACGCATAGTACCTATAACATTATTCTATCTCAGTTGCATACAGAAAATAAAATTAGTCAGACCAGGACTGTAGCTAAATTTATAGATGTACTGGAGCAACAATTTGAGGAGCAGCCATTATCTCTTCTCTAAGCCCATTCTCACTACCTATCCAAGCTCACTCTAACAACACCTCGTCCCTTACAGCCATCAAACTGTCTGCTCTCATCTAATCTGGGAACAAAATAAGTAAGAAAAACTTTTTCTCCAAACATAGTTTATTTTATTTTTAATACTGATGTCATAGATAAATCATCTTAACAGTATCATTTCTGCTTCCTGTATCTTTGGACATACCAAATAATTCTCACTAGTTAGATTTATTAGATTTTAATTACATACAAAAGCACTTTCTTTGGAGACCTGTGTTTAATTAGTAACAAAATCTTCCTATGTGTAAAATAAAAAAATAAAAATATTTTACAGACAACACAGAAAACTATGAGATAAATAAAATAACATCTAATAATGTATCAAAACTAGTAGAAGTGAAAGTATGCTGACTCCCAACTCATAACTAAAGGTAGCACAGGACACGTGAAGTATCCATGAACTATGAGCAACACTATCGCTTGAGACTGAATTTTCAGTATTGGAAGGTGTGTTTGGTAGTGCCTTTGCTTATTTTGTGATTTTGTTAAAACTGTTGTGAGCGAACGTTGCAGAGGAAGGCTGCAGTGATAAAGTGATGTAAAGAATTATAGTTACTCATATTTAAAGAAGAAGAATAATAATAAATGGCAATGTGTTTCACTCCAGTGTGCAAATCTGGTTGTAGAGAAAATAAGGATAAACGTTTTTTCAGCCCTCAAAAAACGAAGAAGGGTTTCCCAAATGAGTGAGAGAGATCTGACTCATAATTGTTGTGTGTGATTCACATTTCACTCAGGAACTTATCACAAAACCAGACTTGTTTGTCATCGACAGTGATCAAGTTAAAATTCCAAGACAAAGTTGGTCTCCAAAACCAGGAGCATCTCCTTATTTATTTCCCAAATTAACTGAAATATCTACCGAATGCATTACACAAAACAAAATCACCAGTGAAACACTCACAAGAGAGAAACCACGGCAAAGAAAATGTTGAACGTGAAGTTACAATGTCGCTGAGTGTTCTTTCTGCCAAGGAAAATTTACAGGATGAAACATTGCTGGATGCTGCAGTAATTGCTTTAAAAAGAATATCGAAGTGTAAGAAACCAGATGTTGTGTGATTATGTATTGCTTTCAAAGAAACTCTCCAGTCTCTAAAAATAACCATTGAGAGTAAATTGGGAATATCTGATTATCTGGGAAAAAGAAGTTTCAGCTATGTCATGACAGCAAAATTTAATCAGGATCCACTTCAGCATCATTTCCGTACCGTATGGTCCCTGAGTTGCAATCCAACAGTAATAGAATTCCTGAGTTTCCATATTTTACCATGTGTTTCAATTCCTGTTAAACTTTGATTATCTTCTGGTGAAAATTGTGAACATAAATATGAATTGTGTTTGATGTCATATATAAGGCAGAAGTAGACGTTAGCTAGAGTTACACAGCAAAAGAACAGAGTTCTGGAACTGAAAGACATAATGAAAAAACGCTGTGTGTTCCACATAGCTTCACAGAGGCTCAACTCGATCAACAACATATGCTGGAGAACCTTGAAAGCTCTTTAGTGAAAGAGTATTTAGTTTATCATGTGTTAGGTTATGTGATGCATTAAGCAAGAAGATTCACAAAGTACCTAAAGCATTTGTGCCTTCTAAATGGGAATTCATGTGATATGCCACTTTGTTTAGTGACGAATGTTTGATATTATAGCTTATCAAAGACCGTGTCCTAAGTGAGCGACAGAAGCGACCGACAGCGAGCGACTTCTGGATATGTGACACTCCAACGACAAGCATCGGGCGAAAAGCTCCGGTGTCCTGCATGCGAGCGACCATGTCGCACTACAAGATGGCTGCTCAGAGCCAACCAGCTGTTTCTGTAAAATGGCGCCCCTAAACTGTAGAATACTGTAGGTGCAGTATAAGGCGACAACCTTATCTAAGAAAATAAAGCGAGAAGGAATGCTGTGCGTGAAATTTACAAAGGGAGGAATCTCCATGGAGAATTTCATAAATATAATCAACTATGAAGATCACCAGACAAATTCTTTGAATACACGTGAATGAGCAGAGGAGTGTAAAGGCAACAGTGATGAATCTAAATGGAATTTTTATATTTTATAAAGTTGCCAAGACCGTTAATAGTTATAGTTCATTACTGATAACATGATGTAATATCTTTAAATTTTTGTTGTTTATTCTTTGATGTGATGATTCTGAGGTAGCTGCTAAGCAAGAGTCAATAAAGTAATCTTAAGCAAGCCAAGTGGCGTGTGTTCTTGGTGATTTAAAATTAGACTAAATATCGTCAATCAACATCTTTTGGGAACTGCCGCAAATATTACGTTACAGTAGTTATATTTGATGACCCTGACGTGATAATAAGAAGATATGACGACAAACGGGTGCGTTTCCGAACATCGCCTGCAAGCAAACAAGGTTAGCATCAAAATTCCGCCTTTTTGGAGTGAAAACCCCGAAATTTGGTTCTATCAAGTAGAAGCACAGTTCAGCATTTGCAAAATTGTCGCAGAAGAAACTAAATTTAACCACCTAGTGTCACAATTAGAACCAAAATACATCGAGAATATTTGGGACATTATTTGCGGCACAGATGCGAATATTCGTTGGCTAAGGAACGTCTACTGAATATTTTCAAAGAAAGTGAAGATAAGCGTATTAAGAGATTAGTTACTGGAATTGATTTGGTAGACCAAAAACCCTAGTCAGTTATTACGCAAAATGCAAGTCTTGGCAGGTGTAGATGTGTTAGAAAAAGTCGTAAAGACACTTTGGCTAGAAAAACTTCCGGATTCTATAAGGAACATTTTAATTGTCAGTGACGAGGGACTCGAAAAGGTGGCTATAATGGCTGATAGAATAACAGAAATAAATCTCCGTAACGAATTGTTCGTCACAAAAAGTGGTCCTTGTAGCCAAGAGGATGTTTCGATAACAATGAGTGACTTGATGACAAGAATTTCGAGGCTAGAGCAACAAATGGCCGCGCTGTCAACTGGTTATCGAGGCAGGTCTCTTAACAGAAACTGTGAGCGTCAATGTAAAAGAAGTCGTAGTAAGTCTCGAAATAAGTACAACCCCAAGGGCAAATACAGTTATTACCTATTTCGCTTTGGGCAGAACTGCAAGCCTGAAAAATGCACACTTCCATGTAGCTAGACTGAAAAGGGAAACACGACCCATCAGCTGAATTAGCGGCAAGTTCTGCTGCCCAAGTCCATTGCCGCAAAACCCGCTTATTTGTAACCGACAAAAAAACGGGATTGCAATTTTTAGTCGACAGTGGGGCGGATGTTTCTGTAATTCCCGCTCACGCAAATGTTAATGGTGAGTCACCATATAAATTGTATGCTGCAAATGCTACCGAAATTCCTACACACGGAATCGAACTTCGTATTATTGATCTGGGACTGCGACATCAATTTCAGTGGCCATTTATAGTTGAGAAGATCAGTAAAGCTATATTGGATGCCGATTTTTTGAATAAATTTCAATTATTAGTAGATGTCCATAATAAAAGATTAATAGATGATGTAACCAAACTCAGTGCTGAGGGTAAAGTTATGTCAATCTCAGAGGAAAACGTCCTGAGCACCATGAGCCAAAACACAAAATTTACAGATCTACTGTTACAGTATCCAGACATAGCTAAACCTAATTTGGTACCTAGAGAAATTAAACATGATTTCAAACACTATATTACCACTGAAGGCCCACCTGTGTTTTCTAGAGCAAGACAATTAAACCGAAAGCGCATGGCGATGGCAAAAGGAGAAATTAAATTCATGTTAGACAATGGCATCATTAGACCATCTAAATCTGCATGGGCAAGTCCTCTCCATATTGTACCTAAGAAGGATGGCTCAATACGTCCATGTGGAGATTATAGACGGTTAAATGAAAGAACAATTCCAGACCGTTATCCTGTACCCAGAATATAAGATTTCCATTGTATTCTTCAACGCAAAAGCATATTTTCCATAATCGATCTCTTTAAGGCCTATTATCAAATACCTATTGCTGAAGAAGATAAGCACAAAACAGCTTTAATCACACCATTTGGACTGTATGAATTTAATGTCATGAGCTTTGGCCCGCGGAATGCACCTTCCACATTCTAGTGATTCATTATTAAAGTTATGTTTGGGCTAGATTTTGTGTTTCCTTACCTCGATGACATTTTAATCGCTTCATCCAGTATTGAAGAACACCGAACACACCTGAAACTAATCCTGGAGCGATTGTCTAATTATGGACTTCGAATCAACATATCAAAATCAACATTTGGAGTAAATGAAATTGAATTCCTGGGGTACTGGATAACATCAGAGGGATCCTGTCCACTACCTGAGAAAGTGCAAGCAATTTTAGAGTATAAGTTACCTGACAAACTGCATGAGCTCTGCAGATTTCTTGGCATTGTCAACTACTACCGTCGCTACCTTAAAGAGGTGTCACAGACTCAAGCTGTTTTGCATGACTGTCTTAAGGGAGCAAGAAAGAAGGATAATAGACAAATTCAGTGGACTGAAGAAGCAAAGAAAATGTTTGAGAAATCTAAACAAGATATAGTAAATGCTGCATTATTGGATTTTCCTAACTCGGAGTTACCTGTAGCATTATGTACAGATGCATCAGATATTGCTGTTGGTTCTGTGCTCCAGCAACTGGAAAATGGAAATTGGAGACCTTTTCACAGAAACTGAGTTTCACAGAAACTGAGTAAATCACAGAAGGGCTACAGAACCTATGACCGAGATTAAACTTCAAGTCATATCAACTTCCATCAGGGAAAACATTGTGGTGTGACACATTCACTGAAAATATCAGACCTTATCTTTCTCAACCTTTTCGTTATCAAATATTTCTTCATTTTCATGGTTTAGCTCATCCTGGCATAAAGACAACAGAGAAAACTGTTGGCCATTTGGTGAAACATAAAAAGTGATGTGCGACAGTGGACTAAATCCTGTGTCAGTTGTCAGATAACCAAGGTCACTCGCCACATAAAATCACCGCTAGAGAAGTTTGAAGAACCTGATGAACGTTTCAGTGTTGTACACATTGACCTCATCAGACCTTTTCCTCCTTCTAATGGCATGACTTATTGTTTAACTTGTATTGACTGTTTCACACCTTGGATGGAAGTCATACCACTTGAAGATATTTCAGCTGAAAAAGCGGCAACAGCCTTCTACCAGCACTGGATTGCAAGATTTGGTGTACCATCACAGGTAATCACTGACCAAGGAACACAGTTCAGATTGCAGTTGTTTAATAATTTGGGTATAGTATGTGGAATGCAAATTCAGCACACAGCGCCATATCATCCTCAATGCAATGGTAAAATTGAGCGACTACATAGAACTCTGAAGTCTGCAATCAAGGCCCATAACAGTTCTAAATGGCTCTGAGCACTATGGGACTTAACATCTATGGTTATCAGTCCCATAGAACTTAGAACTACTTAAACCTAACTAACCTAAGGACAGCACACAGCACCCAGTCATCACGTGGCAGAGAATAACAGTTCTAATTGGACAGAAATTCTGCCTACTCATCTATTGGTGTTGCGCACTGCAGTGGGAGAAACATCAAACCATTCCATTGCACAGATGGTATATGGAAAAACTATGACTTCCTGATGAATTTTATTGAAGAGCCCACTACAAAGATTGCCCATGATTCATTTGCATCTAATTTGCAAAAGCAAATGCTTCATCTGAAACCTAGTAGGCCTGCACAAAGCAAAGCAAGATCAGTATTTGTTCCAAAAGATCTGCAAACCTGTTCCCATCTCTTCCTGAGGTGTGACAGGGTTAGAAAACCATTAGAACCTACATATGATGGTCCCTTTCCTGTCATTTCAAGGCATGAAAAATATTTCACTATTAAAAGGAAGTGCAAATACATAAATGTGTCAGTGGACAGACTTAAACCAGCTTATCGCGTGCAAGAAAAATGGGAATCAGAGAAGGAACTTCCAAACTTTTCCATGGACACTGAACCACAACATCCCACAGAGGAACAATCTCCAAATATCAGAGTGTCGAAGTCAGGACAAATTATAAGGTTCCCATCTCGATTCTTAGAGCAGTTGTCTCTGTGGAGAATTAATCAAATATCAAACCAGACATTGTAAAAAGTTTTTGTAATTATTTTGTATCATATTTTTTGTCATTCCAATATGTTTTTTATTGTTTTATGTTGATGTTGTGCTGATTTTTTGAAAGAAAATTGCTTCATCACCATGTATTAATTTGTAACCATGTTACTGGTGGGGGAGTAGTGCGAAGACAACAGTGATGAATCTAAATGGAATTTTTATATTTTACGAAGTTGCCAAGACCGTTAATAGTTATAGTTCATTACTGATAACATGATGTAATATCTTTAAATTTTTTTTTTTTGCTTATTCTTTAGTAGCAAAGATGTGATGGTTCTGAGGTAGCTGCTAAGCAAGTGTCAATAAAGAAGTCTTATGCAGGCCAAGTGGCGTGTGTTCTTGGTGATTTAAAATTAGACTAAATATTGTCAGTCAACATCTTTTGGGAACTGCCACAAATATTACGTTACAGCAGTTACAGGAGTATTCGATTACCTTGTCAATAAATTAAAGACGAATTTTTTTACTTGATCAAGAACTTTTAACAGCCAATAAATGTGGGAGAATGACTGACTACATTACTGAACGTCTTAAATACAGGTATAAATGAACAGTTAGACACGAATTTGTAACAACTAACTCTTGGTGAAAATCCGACATGGTAGCTCAGCGTGTTTGGTCAGAGGGTTTAGCTACCCTCTAATAAAAAACTGAGTGATCAACAAACAACCTATACGGGTGTCAACAGACGTCTGCCAGAAATGAAGTCAACGAACAATATAGAACAAAACGAGATCAACAAAAAAAAGATGTAATGGTAGCGTTGCAGACTGTGGTTACGTGCACCGAAAGGTGTTCGGTTCGATTACATGTGCTTTTTTTTATATTTTAACTGACTCAGTTAAAATTCTATGTACTACATTTTATTTATTTTGTCTACACTGCATCGTTAAGTATATTTTAAGGTTTTGCCAAAGAATTTGATCTTTTTATGTGTATACCCACCTATCCCAGTATATCACACACATTAAATTCCTAATAAATTACAATGAACCATGAAATTTTACAGATATTTCATGTTGGGAACGTAATTCAGTAACAGTCAGTTTTAAGGCCAAGCGTTTCAATTAATCTAAATAGTCTGTAAAAGTAAAGCATGCAAAATGTTTGAAAAGAAAATCAAACGCTCTGTGAAATGATTTGTCTAAAAGTATGATATAAATAATAGTAGGGAAACGATTGGTGCACGTCATTTTCTGTTCATGATTTCGAGCATCATTCAAATTCACATAGAACGTTTCTCTGATCTACTTATTTCTCTTACACAAATTATTTCATAAAATATTTGACCTATTTCTTTCATTTTTTATTTTCAAGTTTTCTCAGAAAGCATGAGTCCTCGTTTGCTTTCCTTACATTTTCTGTTCTCGAAAATCCTAACTTTGGTACTTGATTCGAAGGAAGTCTTTTTGACATTTAAATACCGCAACAATGTATCATTTTATGCGCAAAACAGCTAGGCCTTAAACAGATGCAATTTTTGACACTTCATTTACATAGTTTGGTCGCAGCTTTTAGTGAAATATTTCTACTTTGTCTCAACTCATTAATTAAGTTTCCATTAATTACCCTGATTACTTGCAAGCAGTTAAATAAATTCATGCAAAGCAAGACCTCATGCTGGTCAGTTTGATGCCACGTTTACCTATCTCTTTGTCTTTGTTTGGTTATGAAAATTCGGACAAAATCTCACAGTGTAATTTATAGGGAGTCTTTTTTGCTCTAATCACGCGTTTAGAAAACCGTATCGAGTGTTAATCATACGATAAATAGTCCTGTCTGCGTGCTGTCATTTCCAAAAATCGTCGTTTCTATATCTTAAACTGTTTATGAGATACGACGATTTTTACGAGCACTTGATTCCCAAAACACAGGAAAGGCTCGGACGCCACGCATGCGACCCATCCGCGGATAGAGCAACCAATATCTCTAAAATGAAAAGAGATATAATTCCGGTCTCAACTTTAAATACAAGTTAGGTATATTGGTTGCATTCCATACGCAATAATGTATGGCCTTCAACGAACTATACGGAAAGTCTACGCAATGTTATTTTACCTCTACAAATTCTTAAAAATTTCTTGCATCCATGTACTCAATTTCGTGCAGCACAGTAACTATGACGAATAACGAAAATAAATTCAGACCTTTATTGAACAAAAATATCAAGCTATAAGACGCAGAAGAATCAAATTTTTACACCATTTTTTTCCTTAAAATCGGATGATGAGTATTTCATAGCTGCCATCGCGTTCACTCCACTGCTTTGCCAAGAACACACGTGGCTGTCGCTCTCTGTCGCACGTGCTGCAGCAACAAGATTCAAACAAGTTTGAATTCAAGGAATAAGGACAATTCATGGGGCGACGTTTTTTTAAGACTTTGCAGATAATTTGGATAACATTAGTGTTGAGATATCTAAAGCTGGACGTTGCAAAGGTCTTGTGAGGGACGTTGCTCCTAAGCTGAGTCTTCATTATATGAACTGCTGGTTTTGCACTGGTATTAAACAAATTTGGATGGAACTGAAGACTTCAGAAATTTTCATGCTGCCTGGAAACTGTCTAAACTAGCAGGCAACTTTCTGTCCACTGTGGTAAATTAATTATATCCACGTACTTTCCATTTCATTACATAAATTTCAGGAATAAATCAGTTCCTGTGCTGCATTTGCTGTACTTCCATGGGTCACAAGCAAAGGAGCTGACACCTCGCATCAGAAACGGTGATTAGGAGAGTCAAAAAACTTTCTCTTCTACTCAATATGACAGTGTTAAAAAAACAAAATGGAAATGGAAAGTTAATTTGGAATAATTGCTGTCTCGTATGTATGAATATCAGCCTTCAATATAAACAATTAATGTCATGTAAGAGCTGAGTACTTTGTGAGTTTAATGTCTGGTGTAGTTAAATGTATTCCTTAAACTTGTACCTGAAAATGGTATATGATTTTAGAAAAAGAAATATTTCATGTTATTTCATTACACAGAGAAAGCACGGACAAACAAGATAACCAAATTTGTCTCACTGTAGAATCTGAGGGCTTCCTTTTACTAATTTTAGCTTGGAACTACTAAATGGGTCACTTGAGCACACTCGGCTGTTGCATTTACACAGTTGTTTTACAAAAATTCCCAGTGTATTTTTTTTTACATTAGAAAAAATGAAAACTTAGTTTAGTAACCTTTATGCATTCTAGAACTACTCTTTTATCATACTGAAATGAGAATTCTTTCTGAACTTCCTTGTTGATTAAATTTTTGTGTTAACATCTCTGTACTCTAATGATATCTTTTCTTTCTCTTAATTCTCAATTAATCTTCCCATATATTCGCCATTAAAGTTTTTAATATTCTTATAGTTGAAGCTAAATCTCTTTACCTTCATCACAGTATTTTCATAATTTTTCTCTAGACAGTAACTTTTAGGTCTAGTCAATGTCTAATTTTTAATCCAGTTGTATCCTTCCCCATCAGTTAATTCACACATCATACAACCTGTTTATATAGTACTTTTACCATTATCAATATATACTATACTGTTTGTATCAAAATACACTCCTGGAAATGGAAAAAAGAACACATTGACACCGGTGTGTCAGACCCACCATACTTGCTCCGGACACTGCGAGAGGGCTGTACAAGCAATGATCACACGCACGGCACAGCGGACACACCAGGAACCGCGGTGTTGGCCGTCGAATAGCGCTAGCTGCGCAGCATTTCTGCACCGCCGCCGTCAGTGTCAGCCAGTTTGCCGTGGCATATGGAGCTCCATCGCAGTCTTTAACACTGGTAGCATGCCGCAACAGCGTGGACGTGAACCGTATGTGCAGTTGACGGACTTTGAGCGAGGGCGTATAGTGGGCATGCGGGAGGCCGGGTAGACGTACCGCCGAATTGCTCAACACGTGGGGCGTGAGGTCTCCACAGTACATCGATGTTGTCGCCAGTGGTCGGCGGAAGGTTCACGTGCCCGTCGACGTGGGACCGGACCGCAGCGACGCACGGATGCACGCCAAGACCGTAGGATCCTACGCAGTGCCGTAGGGGACCGCACCGCCACTTCCCAGCAAATTAGGGACACTGTTGCTCCTGGGGTATCGGCGAGGACCATTCGCAACCGTCTCCATGAAGCTGGGCTACGGTCCCGCACACCGTTAGGCCGTCTTCCGCTCACGCCCCAACATCGTGCAGCCCGCCTCCAGTGGTGTCGCGACAGGCATGAATAAAGGGACGAATGGAGACGTGTCGTCTTCAGCGATGAGAGTCGCTTCTGCCTTGGTGCCAATGATGGTCGTATGCGTGTTTGGCGCCGTGCAGGTGAGCGCCACAATCAGGACGGCATACGACCGAGGCACACAGGGCCAACACCCGGCATCATGGTGTGGGGAGCGATCTCCTACACTGGCCGTACACCACTGGTGATCGTCGAGGGGACACTGAATAGTGCACGGTACATCCAAACCGTCATCGAACCCATCGTTCTACCATTCCTAGACCGGCAAGGGAACTTGCTGTTCCAACAGGACAATGCACGTCCGCATGTATCCCGTGCCACCCAACGTGCTCTAGAAGGTGTAAGTCAACTACCCTGGCCAGCAAGATCTCCGGATCTGTCCCCCATTGAGCATGTTTGGGACTGGATGAAGCGTCGTCTCACGCGGTCTGCACGTCCAGCACGAACGCTGGTCCAACTGAGGCGCCAGGTGGAAATGGCATGGCAAGCCGTTCCACAGGACTACATCCAGCATCTCTACGATCGTCTCCATGGGAGAATAGCAGCCCGCATTGCTGCGAAAGGTGGATATACACTGTACTAGTGCCGATATTGTGCATGCACTGTTGCCTGTGTCTATGTGCCTGTGGTTCTGTCAGTGTGATCATGTGATGTATCTGACCCCAGGAATGTGTCAATAAAGTTTCCCCTTCCTGGGACAATGAATTCACGGTGTTCTTATTTCAATTTCCAGGAGTGTATATAATTGATTCTCCTAGCTTATCTAATATATCATTCAACTTAAGCCTCGTATTTGATTTACTCAATGCTGCTATAACAATATTTGTGGATGTGTTATTTACCACTGAATAATCCTTGAAAATTCTCATAACAAAATTTATATCTATATTTTCTGATCGATCATCCAGTAGTATCTCACAAAGTTATCTTACCATGATCTAATTCAATATTCAACATATATTTCACTGTTTTGATACATGACACACTGCACTGAAAATCATGAGGACTGGTTTCTAATTTTATAATTATGAATCCTTTTACATATTTTTAAACATGTTGCTTTTATTTCTAGAATCCCATACATACATATGTCTAAAATTTGTAACCTTTTTCCACAACTTTCTTTACTTCATCAGTTGTCTAAGCCTCATATATCTTATTTCATCATTGTTGTTATTAAGTTTCCTTGATTTTTCTTCTGCACATTTGACTCTCAAAGGAAGGAGCAGTATTTCATTTTTATCAATCCTTATCTGTACTGGCAAAACAGAATGATACAAGCTTCTAGATGCTAATAAAATATGCTGTAACAATGTGCAGTTTCATTTTCTTTCTCACAGTCAGTTTTAGCTATTGTTTTCTTCCGTGCAGTTGGTATTATGAGAAAACATTCATATTAGGAAAGTGGTGTTCCTGGCTTATTTGCTTACAATCAGAATACTACTACACAAGCTGAATTGTACAGAACCTTTGACTTTTCAGAACCCTGACTCACACGAAAAATAGAACAAAGAAGAACTCTTGAGATAAAAGTCTTAGTTTGTGAGTTATCTTCTGTGTATTGTAGATAGCAGCCAAAATATCACATAAATGTAGAGACTGTGACTTAAGAAATCCACTAAGCATAGTACAGTGACAATAAAGAGATCTCCATCATCAGGTGTCTCAGAGTTACATCTACTATATCGCAAGCTACCATCTCATCTTTCAAATGTGTATCTGACTTCTGTATGGAGCAAGTAATATAGCTCAAAAGGTATTCAGAAATAGTTTGATTCATTCATTTACTTTTCGATTCACACTTTCTTCTCTTCAGAAAACACTTTTCTTTGCGTTTTTCACACTACCAAATAATTTCTACGACAAATATGTTCTCACATCCCACTTTTATTGGATTGTGTTCTTTTCATTAGCATTTATGTGAATTCATGATCTAAAACCTTCGAAATTATATTTGATAATGGACTACTTATTTCTTTTAATGACATGTTAAATACAGTGCCAATAAAAAATCAGATTGAGTGTGTGGAAGTATTTATCGGTCTCTAAAAACGATGGTGGGGTGCATGGATGCACAAGTTTTAAAAAACATCATTAGGACAGCACATCATTTTTAAGTTCTTTGTTATCGGTGGTAGACATAAACAAAAGTTACAGTGCTCTGTACGCATCTATAACTTACGTCATTCATGAAACTGTGTGTTTAATTCTGATAAAGGGTACTAATCATTGAGTAAACCTCCATCAGCTTCTTGCCTTCAAAATTGCTGGTGAAGTTTCATATTGTGGGTTTTATTCATTTGTTACAGAATTTACACTCAATGGCATAACTTTCACATAGGTTGAAAGCCTTCATCAAACAGTTTGTTCAATGATTCATTGATGATTCCATTTCCATTAATACTGTTTTGAAGATGTCAAATTCAGCTATAACGTATGTTGGGCCTAAGCTCAGAATGCAAGGCCTTATAGTAAATGATTACAGTTTAGCAGCATATTCATATAGACCACATGTGGGTAAAGGAGAAGTTGTCACTTTCATTAGAAATGAATATAAATTAAAAATACAGAAATAAGTAAATTTTCTATTGATAGGGATATAGACGCACTTGCTTGTGAATTAACATTGGACACTATAACATCTGTTGTTCTCAGACCTCAGATCACAATGCACAATCAGTATCATTACATAATTTAGCTGCATGTATAGTCTAGAATCACTCCATGAAAACAATGATTAATAACAAAATAATGGAATATTTCAACAAAACTTGATAAATTTTGACTAGAGAGATGTTTAAAAGAAACTTAATGCTAGTTATAAATCAAAATAAGTTCATAGCAGTTTTCCCAAAAAACAATTAAATGTAATACATGGAAGTCTACAAAGAACCCTTAGATCTGTGTCTGTGTTAACGTACCCTCTGGAAGAAAGAAAGACAGTTGAAAAACAGTCAGATCTAGTAAAGATGTAGCAGTACAGTCATATTATGATCAGTACCATAACATTTCAAGAAAAAAGTCCAGCAGTAAGCTCATCTTGTCAGAAATAGACAGATCACACAATGAAACCAAAGTAATATAACCCATTGTTAAAAGAGAGATATTTAAAGGGTCTTAGAAGCTGATGATACTGTTTCTACTAAAGAGAACTGGAGCATTGTGAAGAACAGTTCATGTGTGCCAGATATTTTTTAATAATTTATTTTTAATAGTAAGTGAGAAAATCTGTTCAAGAAGCTCAGAAGTGAAACGAAAACAGTACATGAAAGAATGAGAGTATAGTGAAATGAGATTTTCTCCCAGATTTCCATCCACAATAAATAATATTATTATGTGCTTCGAAAATAAAAGTTTGTATTTGTTATGGCTTTTATGAAATCTCCAAAAACACTAAAAAGGCTTTAGTCCCATGTCTCTTCCCAGATAGATAAAAAATATGCCATTGTTAGGCCCCTCTATCAGCAAAGTAATTCTGTAGATGTTAGTAACATAACTTAAGTAGTAATTGAAAGCTTAATCAATCATATTTTGGATTTTCCAATGCAGTGCTCTACTGAAGCAGCTGTGTATACCATTAATGAGGATATGACAATTTTTTTAAATGACGAAATACCGTCGAATGTGGGTCTTCTCTAACTTATCAAAATAATAGTGTCAATTATAATACCATATGAGAGAATTAAGTTTTTGTGGAATGCATAGCTTGGCACATTAGTTCCTATATTCAAAACTAAATATTTGTATAATACAAACAAGATTGCCAAAGCATCATCATACCATTGGGTGTTCTACAGTGTCTAAAGATGGGCATATTGCTATTCTTGCTGTGTGTTAATGATCTAGCGTTCTATTTTAATCGGGAGGCAAACGTACTCCTTTTTTCAGATGTTGCATGTATCAGCCAGCAAAAGAAATATCCACAGAGAAACAGTCAGTGATCTTATGGTTAAAGGTGTTAAATGATTATGATAAGTAGACTACCATTAAACCTTGACACAAATACAGACGATTCAGTTTTGTACTGTTAAAAATATCTCACCTGCTATGAATGTAGTCTACTAATAAAAATATATACAAACAGAATAGAAAATTTCATGTAACTGGATGTGCATATAAATGAAAACTTAAGCTGTAAAAACCATGTAGTACGCATACTAAGAAGTTTAGGAACTGTTATTTCTACCATAAGAATAATTGCCAATTTTGACAACAAAAATCAGCACATCAACATATTTTCAGTCACTGTTAGCTTACAGGATAATGTAACAGAGTAACTCTTCACTTAGGCAAAAAGTATTCATTGCACAAGAGAAAGTTTTTAGAATTATATGTGTAGGGGTAAAATATCCCAGAGGTAAAATAGTTCTCCATTCAGATCTCTGGGTGGGGACTACTCAGGAGGACGCGGTTATCAGGAGAAAGAAAACTGGCGTTCTACGGACCAGAGAGTGGAATGGCAGATCGCTTAATTGGGCAGGTAGGCTGGAAAATTTAAAAGGGGAAATGGACAGGTTAATGTTAGATGCAGTGGGAATAGGTGAAGTTCGGTGGCAGGAGGAACAACTCTTCTGGTCAGATGAATACAGGGTTACAATTGCAAAATCACATAAAGGTAATGCAGGAGTAGGTTTAATAATGGATAAAAATATATGAGCGTGGATAAGTAACTACGAACAGAATAGTGAACACATTATTATAGCCAAGATAGACATGAAACTCACGCCCACCACAGTAGTACAATTTTAAGGTCTAACTAGCTCCGCAGATGGAGAAAAGATTGAAAAAAATGTATGATGCGATAAAAGGTAATTATTCAGGTAGTTAGGGAGACGAAAATTTAATAGTCAAAGGGCACTGGAATTGGATAGTAGGAAAGGGAGGAGAAGGAAAAGTAGTAGGTGAATATGGACTGGGTATAAGAAACGAAAGAGGTAGCCTTCTTGTATAATTTTGCACAGAGCATAACTTAATTATAGCTGACACTTGGTTTAAGAATTATGAAAGAAGGCTGTATACATGAAAGATGCCTGGAGATATTGGAAAGTCTCAGATAGATTATATAATGCTACATCAGAGATTTAGCGAGCAGGTTTTAAGTTGCAAGAGATTTCCAGGGGCAGATGTTGACTCTGACCACAACTTATTGGTTATGAACTGTAGATTGAAACTGAACAAACTGCAAAAAGGTAGGAATTTAAGGAAATGGGACCTGGATAAACTGAAAGAACCAGTGGTTGTAGAGAGTTACAGAGAGAGTATTAGGGAAATCTTGACAAAAAAGGGGAAAGAAATACAGTAGAAGAAGAATGGGTAGGTTTGAGAGATGAAATAGTGAAGACAGCACAGGATCAAGTAGGTAAAAAGACGCGGATTAGTAGAAATCATTGGGTAACAGAAGAGATATTGAATTTAATTGATTAAAAGAGTAAACATAAAAATGCACTAAAAGAAGCAGGCGAAAAGGACTAAAAGCGTCTCAAAAATGAGATCGACGAAAGTGCAAAATACCTAATCAGGAATGGCTAGAGGACAAATGTAAAGGCATATATCACTAGGGGTAAGATAGATACTGCCTACAGGGAAATTAAAGAGACCTTTGGAGAAAAGAGAACCACCTATATGAACATCAAGAGCACAGATAGAAAACCAGTTCTAAGCAAAGAAGGGAAAGCAGAAATATGGAAGGAGTATATAGAGGATCTAAACAAGGGTTATGTACTTGATGGCAATGTTATTAAAATGGAAGAGGACTTAGAGGAATGTGAGGAGGGAGATATGGTACTGTGTGAAGAATTTGACAAGGCACTGAAAGACTTAAATTGAAACAAGGCCCCAAGAGTAGACAACATTCCATTAGAACCAGTTGTAGCCTTGAGAGAGCCAGCCATGACAAAACACTACCGTCTGGAGACCAAGACTTCAAGAAGAATATAATAATTCCAATTCCAAAGAAAGCAGGTGTTGACAGGTGTGAAAATTATCGAACTATCATATTAATACGTCAGCGATGCAAAACACTAACACAATTTCCTTACAGACAAATGGAAAAACTGGTAGAAGCTGACGTCAGGGAAGATCAGTTTGGATTCTGTAGAAATGCTGGAACATGCGAGGCACTACTGACCTATCTTAGAAGACTTATCTTAGAAGAAAGATTAAGGAAAGGCAAACCTACATTTCTAGCATTTGTACACATAGAGAAACCATTTGACAATGTTGACTGGAATACTTTTATTCAAATTCTGAAGGTGGCAGGGGTCAAATACAGGGAACCATGTTCTACTTAAAATTTGTACGGAAACCAGATGGCAGTTATAAGAGTCCAGGGGCAGGAAAGGGAAGCATTGGATGAGAAGGGAGTGAGACAGGTTTGTAGCCTATTCCCAGTGTCATTCAGCCTGTATATTGATCAAGCAGTAAAGGAAACAAAAGAAAAATTATAGCAGGAATTAAAATCCATGGAAAAGGTTTGCTAACAACATTGTAAATCTGGCAGAGACAGCAAAGGACTTGGAATAGCACTTTAGCAGATTAGACAGTGTCTTGAAAGGAGGATATAAGATGAACATCAACAAAAGGAAAGCAAGGATAATGGTATGTAATCGAATAAATTCAGGTGATGCTGAAGGAATTAGATTATGAAATGAGACACTTAAAGTGGTAGATGAATTTTGCTATTTGTGGAGTAAAATAAATAATGATGGTCGAAGTAGAGAGGATATAAAATGTAGACTGGCTATGGCAAGGAAAGCATTTCTGAAGAAGAGAAATTTGTTGACATCGAGTATACATTCACATGCCAGGAAGTTTTTCTGAAAGTATTTGTATGGATTATAGCTGTGTATGGAAATTAAACATGGATGATAAATAGTTTAGAAAAGAAGAAAATAGAAGCTTTCGAAATATGGTGCTACAGAAGAATGCTGAAGATTGGATGGGCAGATCACATAACTAATGAGGAGGTACTGAATAGAATTGGGGAGTAGAGGCATTTGTGGCAAAGCTTGATTAGAAGACGGAATCGGTTGGTAGGACACATTCTGGGGCATCAAGAGATCACCAATTTAGTATTGGGGGGAAGTGTGGAGGGAGACCAAGAGATAAATACACTAAGCAGATTCAGGAGGACTTAGGTTGCAGTATTTACTCGGAGATGAAGAAGCTTGCACAGGATAGAGTAGCATTGAGAGCTGCATCAAACCAGTCTCTGAGCTGAAGACCACAACAACAACAACAACATGTGTAGTTCATACATGTACATCTTGTAGGCACCTGTTTACATAACTGGGAATATTGACCAAATATTGTACGGCATTTATTGATTCATGAAGTTTGTAGTCAACAACAACTGCAATCTGAGAGCAATAGAGATAGTAACCAATATAATACAATAGTGATCTGCACTTTCCTCTGACGAATCTGGCTTTAGTTCAGAAAGGAATGCAATAGATGTTTTGATAACATTCTCAGTCAAGTACAATATCAGAAAGTAGGAAAAAGTGTTTTAAAAAGTATATTATAGTTTCTTGAATAGAAATACTTAGTCAGTTGTATGCTGGATGTCTCTCCAAAAGGTCACCAGGTGCATTTTCTCTGATCTTTCTTCAGACATTTGCAATTTCGGTTGTGCAATACTACCGACCATATCTTTCATGCAACACTAAATTTCGATGGAAAGCATCAATTTGTTTCATGTTATGAAGAAAATTATTTTTAAGTTAGAACTTTAAGTGCTCATTCAGTAGAGTGGCTCCAAACCAGGCTAGTGCAATATTAGTTTTGTTGATATGTACTACCCTGCCCATGTTGACTGCTTCCACCATGCAGCAGCACTTGTCAATCCCTGTTGGAGTACGGGTTATTCTTTGCGTTTTGCTATTCCTATTCATGCATATCTCCAAAAGGAGTAGAGCACTACACTAATTTGGGATAGTTCTGTCAAATGGGCTCATAAAATTCCCCTTTAAAAATCATTTTGTTTGTAATAAGAAACAAAGCAACATTGTCTGCCGACAGCAGGCTTAGCATGAAGGAGATGAATCCAACTACACACTGCAAAAACAAAATTGTAAATATCTTCCGAAATACCAGAGAAAACGCGCCTGCCTCAGGAGAGACACTATACAGAGGGTCAGGCATTTAAAACTCTTTTTTGAAATATCTGGAAATCTAGAAATCTCATTAGAAATGGTTGTAATAGAAGTAATGGCAAAAGACACAACCATCCTGACCCCTGCCCGTGTGGTGTGAGAGGGGGTCAATTTTGAAACCTTAAACAGGCACCCATCACTTTTTGTTGTGGATTCAGAGCCTCCAGAAATAATGAGATAACCACTGTATTTAACTTTTTTTCATTGCATGACAGATAGATAAAAATCAAAATGAGGCAAAAATGGTTGGGAATGATAATATCTCATGAAATACACATCAGACTGAGCTCTCAGGAGCTTAGAAAGGTATTTATTCTAGACTACTTAATGAGGAACCATTTACGTATAGCAAAAACACTTGGACCTCCAGAACATAATATACTACTTTTTCCATATTACTGGTGTAATTGTTTTTCACAGATGTTGCTGAAATTTTAGAGCAGTTGAAACCATTCATTGTTTATCAATGAAATAAAAACTACTTTTAGCGTTATGGCCACAGTCACGCTCCAAACAGTGGAACTACTTCCTTACAACTGCAAGTGTTACAACTTCAGAGAGAGTTGGACATACATGATTACAGTATGTGCTTCATCAATGGTACTTTGAGCCGTAAATAGTGTATGGCAGAAAAAGTCATCATTTCAAATATTTGCTTGTCGTTTCACAGATTTTTAACGCAATTTTGCTTTTTATCAGTTGCAGCACCATCTTCCACACAACAAAAACAATGCTAAATATAACAGTTAAGTATTTTTTCCTGAAATATCTGAATCTCCTTTGGTGGGCGAGGGGGCACAAGTTTGTTTTTAATTCTTCACTATATATATGGTTTCTCACCTAATGCTGCCACTTCAAATATCTCTGAAACAGCAATAGATATCAAAACCGGTTTTCACCAGCATGAACATATGGTAAGGGCTTAGGAAACCAAATAGTATGCGAAATTTTAAAATGTAAACAAACAGTATTTTCAACACAAACAAGTGTATTTTTAAATGGACACCCCCTATTATTTCTTTTGCAATCAATAACATGAAAAGTCGCAAAAATAATGGCCTTGGTTGCATCGCAAAACGTCAATTACATTCCGAGAAATTGCGAAGCAAAGCTAACACTTGAAATAAATGAAGCATGCACCTCACTCTGCCTGTATCAGCGGCTCACACAATGGGAAGGTGTGTGCAACCCTAAAAAATAAACAAGTAACATGTCCAACCCAAAGTTACGTTATTCGGATTGTAAATGTGTGTTTATTCTAGCAAAATGACAATTAGAAATAACACACTTGAATTCACTTTGCTAAACACATTTAGTACAGAAACTGTATTGTTGTGCATTACATTCAGCTTATAAAATACACCCACATCTTGACCAATGAAACTGTGTCATGTTAACATATGTTTGAAGTGCCCTGCGTTTGCATCAATACACTTTTGTAGACGGGTAACTAGAGAGTGTTGCACAGATTGTAGAGTTTCTACAGATATTGCTGCACACGCCACAGTAATACGATGTTGCATATCCTCTACTGTCATTGGTGGTTTTTGATACATTCTGTCTTTCACTGCGCCCCAGAGAAAGAATTCTAATGGCGTCAAATCGGGGGCCAGTGCTGGCCATCGCAAAGTACCTCCCCGCCCCATCCACCTATTTGGAAATATCGCATCTAGAAAGTCTCTGGTAATTTTTTCGTTGTGTGTGGGACATCCATCACGTTGGAACCACATTGAAAGACGAGTTTCCAATCGTAGATCCTCCGTGAGGACGGCTAGTGTGTGTTGAAGAAATGATGCATATCGCTGTCCATTCAATGTTCCACAGTAAAAATAGGGACCTGCAGTACAGTTAGCTATGATACTGCACCAAACATTGACACTCCACTGACGTTGATGAGCAACCCGGCGAATCAAGTGGGGATTTTGCACGGACTAATAGTGCATGTTCTGCAGATTCACATTACCATAATTTGTAAATGAAGCCTCATCCGTAAACAACGTACTGCTTAGGAATACTGGATTACCTTGCAACTGCTGAATGGCAGAACGACAGAATGCAATACGGGATTCAAAGTGATTCCCATACAATTCTATGTACAGTGAGATATGGAGCGGATGAAACCAATGCCGATGCAAGATTCTGCACACACTACTGTGGCTTATTCCTACACCTCGTGCAATTTCTAGTACACCCACCTGAGGATTGTGCGCTACAGCAGCCAGAGCAGAAATTTCGTTTCCATTGCCAGTCGCTTGCGTTGTACGTCGACGTTTTGTGCAAGCCCACAATCCTTTTTACATGAGTGTCTTGCAGATGTTGCCAGTGGTTTGACGTGATGGACACCGCCGATCTGGGTAGCGTGCAGCATACAGTGTCACAGCTGAGGTCGCATTTCTGTGGCATTCGCCATAAATTAAAATAATATTTAGTTTTTCTTCATTACTGAAGACCGGCATATCGACTAGATGTTGGAAAATGTAACAAGCCACAAGAAAACAGGTTTTAATGTGGCAGTGTATGTGAATTACGTTACAGTATGAGAGCAGTTCAGCAGACCAGACTAGGAGACACTTGTATACTGAAGGTAGAGCGTGCCGTGGTGACATTGGTATGTTTATGGCTGGATACAAGCGGCAGTACACGCAACTCCTGCTCTGAGCACAGTACTACATGCGATGCATTATGTCAGAAACTGTGACGCCGTTGCTATCCATTACAAGCCACATATTACAGAACTTATGAGGTTTAGAAACGAGAAACCAAGTGTGTTACTACTAACTGTGTCTCTAGTTGTCATTTTGCAACAATATTGAAATCTGTTTTTGTAGTCTATAAGCCGGCCTAAGTGGCCGAGCGGTTCTAGGCGCTACAGTCTGGAGCCGCGCGACCGCTACGGTCGCAGGTTCGAATCCTGCCTCTGGCATGGATGCGTGTGATGTCCTTGGGTTAGTTAGGTTTAAGTAGTTCTAAGTTCTAGGGGACTTATGACCTCAGCAGTTGAGTCCCATAATGCTCAGAGCCATTTTTTGTACTTTATAAGTTCATTGAAAGACCATTTCTTAATCTTACTTAAAAGTATTGAAAAATATTTATAAATTGGAACCTATGTATCTATTTGTCAACATATCTATTTTCAGTTTCTTAGTATAAACTTCAGATTAGGTAACGAAATTCAGAATCTAATGTGATATCAAGATCATATTTCACTTTATAACCTCTATGCAACTCCCACAGCAAAATTCTATCCAAATGTGAGTCTGTTCATCTATCATACAAGGTGTTCATGACTAATTGGGTTTCAGGAATAATGTTGTTTATCAATTTTCTGCTTTAATTTGAATGACCTTGGATAAATTATATTGATTAATATATCAGTGTGATTCTTTAGTGCTCCAACTTTGGTATCTTTATTAAATACCCTGGATATTACTTCCAATAATCATTCAATCTATGCTTACAATGCATACAATAGAAATACAATTAACAGAACAAAAGTTCAGATATTAAGAATAAACTGTGGTTTTTGTATGCAACAGCGTTCATATTATACTCTTTGCCTATGTAAAACACATAATACAAAATGGGATTGAGAAAGCAATAAATTCAATGCCGCAAATGAATGTTTGTAAAACGCTCTTGGGCCTCTGCATTTCCGAACACCTTCATTTCCAGCACGCCACGATAATTATCTTTGGCAAAGAGCAGCAGTCCTAAACACTGTACATGTGATCTTCTACTAGCATGCTGTCTGAATTGGTTTATTATTATAAAACAGGAACTACTATTTCAGACAATGATATGTTTTAGTTTAAATAAATTTTCTGTGATTCCATTCTTTAATGGCTTACATTCTCAACAAGATTATGGGAACAAAAACTCTCCATGTGCAATTTATAGCTTCTCTATCATTCGTCCAACAGATAACTGATATGATCCAATGTCCATAGTATGTGTGATGATGTATGATAAGAATTGGATGATGACGTTCTATCTTCATCTCCTTAACAATTCGAGATGGAAATGGGCATTTTGGTCAGTATTTTGGCTGCAAGAAATGAGTCTACTCACATATCACAGAACCATCACTTTCAGTGATGTTATAAAGAATGCCTTTTGCACACAAATCTTTAACCATGTCCATCCAGTCCTTTGGAAGGTCAACTTTTGTTTTTTGTCTGATGAGGCACATGTCTTTGTCGCCTTCTAGAATCGATTCAGAACGCTTTTCATGATGGACAAGACAGTGGATGAACGTGAAAAGTCACTACTTTTGTTTTGACTCCATATAAGTCACAGAGTGGTAACATTGAATAAAAAGTTCTGGGGGTTTCCAGCTGCATCAAGTGATTAAAATTACATGAGCTTTCCACCAAACACTTCTTGGACACTGTCAAGTGGTATGACTGCCAGTGGGCTGCAGATACCCCCCTTATATACACTAGTTGCCGCCTTTGATGTCACTGGTGCCTGCGGCATCACCATGGGCATACATTGTCTCAGCGTTGGAAGTGCCCAATTCAACCACGCGATCACTGGATACCACTCCATGCTAAGCTGCAGGCCACCGTCTTCATTTGGGGTATTACCAGTTATCCTTATTTCAATGACTTCTTTAATTATACAGTCCCAGGAACTGTTAGTGCGAACCATGGCGGATGTTTCGTCAAATTTATCCAGTGTCCGTTTCCTAAAGCATGCTGAGAAAACATGCTCAGTTAATGCATATTTGTCGAGGTAGCGAATGCGATAAAACCTCTCCCGCTCTGTCCTGTGTTATTTCATAGTGTGTACTGCTTGTCCAACATGAGACTGGCCACGCTTGCGAGGTGTGTTCTAGACCTCAAGTATTTTGAGACATGCTGTATCTTTAACCGGTCTTAGTAACTGAGATTTTTGTCGAAGCCCTGAAGATCGATTTGATCTTGTGTCTTTTTAGCAGATGGTTTATTTTGCCTGACGAGAAGCACAAAATGACAAGAGAGAAAGTTTCTTTTTCTGCTCCTCGTCAGTTGTCTTATTGTAAGTCTTGCTTGAAATAACTTCATTTATTCGATGAACGTTATAGCTGTTGTTCCTGAGGACTTTGGGTAGGTGTCTCAGCTCATGAGAAAGGTTATCAGCGTCTGATATCACTCTTACACAATGCGTGAAACGAGCCATATTTTGATGAAAGCAAAGTTGCCAGCACCCAGCATGATCAGGACTGAGTGCAGTGGCCTATGAGTACTACAAAATGACGAAAACATTGTGGTCCTAACTGCTGACAAGGGGAATGTACCGTTATTATGGAATACGCAGACTATGCACTCCTGCACAACAATACTTATTGGAAAATCCCACGCGACCCTACATCGAGAATAAGAAGACAGGCACCTGAACTTCTTAAGCGCTCTTCGGGGGAAGACAGTGTGGTCAACAATCTTCTTCCACAGGCATCTAGTCCACTTTCGTCCACTTACTGCTCATACTTTACTGAAGACACACAAGGACGGGACGCCATTCCGCCTCATCATATCATCCACTGGTTCAGCAACAGAGAAGCTGGCGAAGTAATTGGTCAGTCTCCTCGCTCCACATGTGAGACGCTGCAAACATCAAATCAAAAATTCAGCAGACTTTATCAGCCAAATTAACCGTCGTTCACTTAGTGAGGGTGACATATGGTCATGTGGTGTCGCTCCTTGCGAATGCGCCATTCAAAAACTCTTTGAACCTGATATTCCCGTTCTTTGCAACTGATGTGGTCAAACTATTCAGCGACGCTCTTACTTCTTCTCACTTTGTGTACAACGGCCAGTATTACGATCAGATGGACAGCATTGCAGTGGGTAGCCGATTAGCCCCAGGTTTTCCAAATCTCTTCATGGATGATTTTCAGAATATTGCTTTAGACATGGTGCCATTAAAGCCTAGTTGTTTCTTCCGACACACTGATGACATGTTCGTCATTTGACCCCATTGACGTGAGAAAGTAGAAAAGTTCTTGGAACCCATCAGTGGCATTAACAATAATATCCAGTTTACCTTGGAGGTAGACAAAGATGCCCTTTCTCGACGTGCTCGTCCACCACAAACAAAATGGGTGCCTTGGCCACTGCGTCTATAGAAAACCCTCCCACACCGATCTGTACTTGCACGCCATCAGCCATCATCACCTCGCACAGGAGCGCACTGTTTTACAAACATTGGTGCCTCGAACGAGAGTGATATCAGAAGTTGATATCTTACCCCATGAGCTGAGTCATCTTCGCAATGTCTTCGGGAACAATGACTATTATCCAGAATGAGATTTTCACTCGGCAGCAGAGTGTGCGCTGATATGAAACTTCCTGGCAGATTAAAACTGTGTGCCCGACCGAGACTCGAACTCGGGACCTTTGCTCTATCATCTGAGCTACCGAAGCACGACTCGCGCCCGGTACTCACAGCTTTACTTCTGCCAGTATCTCGTCTCCTACCTTCCAAACTTTACGGAAGCTCTCGTGCGAACCTTGCAGAACTAGCACTCCTGAAAGAAAGGATATTACGGAGACATGGCTTAGCCACAGCCTGGGGGATGTTTCCAGAATGAGATTTTCACTCTGCAGCGGAGTGTGTGCTGATATGAAACTTCCTGGCAGATTAAAACTGTGTGCCCGACCAAGACTCGAACTCGGGACCTTTGCCTTTCGCGGGCAAGTGCTCTAGTTAGGATCATTTCAAAGCATATGCAGTGTTACATTCGATGCTGCAAAGCATAGGTTGGTCACAGTTGTTATGCTTCTACTTTGCCCTTTAGTTACAGACAGTCACGACATTCACCTTTGGCAAAGTTATCTTGCCTATACATCAATGTACATATTTACCTAGGTTATATCCAGTATATACATCTTTTCAATTGACAATATGTAGAGTCAAAAGTTATTTTAAGTACATAGCCTTTATGTACAGCTCTTTGTTTCATAAGCACATCATCCATATGAGAGAAGTAGAGCCATTAAAAGTTAAACCGAAATGAAATGGCAGAAATTCATAAAAAAGAACAAGAAAGCTATGTGCCACCATCACTTTGTGCATAGACTTCTATACTGCAAACACATTTTATTCTCTTCAGGTGTTGGCATTATATGGATTTCACTATTGTGCCATACTCTAATTAACCACTCATCATTTGAAGCTGGAAGTAATAGTAGCTTTCTCACATGTTTACTGCAGTGGTTCCAGTTGGGTACTGTTTATCTATTACTAGCAAAATATCTACAATTAAATGGTAACTTCTGCTGCATAACCACAATTATTACAAACACTAATACCTGTTTGTAAATTACTCAAGGAATTTTGAGTACTTTTCTCAACAAGAATCCTAAATTCACCCATCCACAATTACAGCAATCACAGTATTATCTCAGTGACGCCATCACAGACACTAAAATCGCAATTATTCATCCTCATGGTATGTTGACCACCTAGATACACATATATGCATATATCCCAAACATCCTAATTCCTTGAGCACACAAACAGTATCATTAGTTAATATGCATGGAACCAATGATTATAAATGAACCTAAGTGATAGTTATCAATGTCTGGTCTAACTACAGCACTTACTACACATTGTTGTAAGCTATCAATCAATTCTTAAAATCCTTGAAATCAACAATTGCAAACATAAGTTTTCTGCTGATCATGACCTAATAAAAATGATCAGAATTCAATGAACTGTAGCACAACTACTGATAATTAATGTTAACCTTCGACATACCAAAATCCGTCAAATACGTTCTTAACCACTTATCCAAAAGCTATTTCTCTGAATAGACTCAACCGAACAGTTGAATAATGACCATCAGTATGACAGCTCACCAGCTAGTCCTCCACTGCCCAGTGCTCAGGTGATTTGCTCAAGGTCTGGTACTCCAATGACCATTTGCCCCATGTTAAAACCATATAGGAACCATTCAACAAACAAACCTACATGCTACCTTTACTTTCAACAGCTACTTCCTTAGATTCCACAGCTGGGTGCTATTGCATCTATGGCGAACTACAGTGGGATTTACCATCTTTGGTGCAGATTGTTACTGCTGGCGGTGAAACCAAGTTGCACCATCATTGGCCACTTGCTATGACAATACTAGTGGTGAATCTCACAGCATCAGTACTACACCTTTTTTTTAACAAATGCATGTAAGTAAAGCTTTGTACTAACATAATTTTGTATCTTCAACTTATCTCTTTCTACTAATTCAGTTGGTAATATTAAAAGTTAAGATGATGTAACTCTTCATGATAACAATTAAAACTTCATTATTACTTTCTGACCTGTTATGGCTCGCATTCAGGAGTGGTGGGGTTCTACCCCAATTGGCTGTCCCTATGTAGGTTTTCCATGACTTTCCCAAGTTGCTAAAGTGAATGCTGGGATAATTCCATTCATAAAACCATGGCCAGTTTTCTGCCATATCCTCGCCTAATACTATCCTACTTTGTATAAGTTTCACATATGTATATATTTTTTCTGTATGTATCTGACATATCTGACACTTTTATGCTGAATGGACTAAGGATGAATACGTAATTAAATAAATAAATTACCAATAACTTCTGTTCCTCTCATTCATAGAAAGACAACACCTACTTAATGTTCTAATGCAATGTGGATGAAGAACATACATATTAAATACATGAAAAAAACGTTATTAGATCCGATCAAGAGTCTAATGAAGAAAATATTGAAGTTGAATCCTGCAGACCTATTACACTTCTTCCCAGCCCAATCAAAGTATTAGGAAAGCTAGTAAGGCACAGACTTCAATACTGGTCTGAAAACTAAGGCTGTCTACAAGAAACACAAATCGAATTTCGACAGGGGCTGAATATCAGCAAAATCCTAATGCATTTAAGTACAGATGCACTGAATTACATTAACAGAAACAACTATATTGTGGCTGTCTTTACAGGTCTGCAGAGTGGCTACAGTAACACGTCTCTGCCAAAATTAGCTAGTAAACTGAGTGCCTAGAGCATCAGGATTAACCCAACTCTTTTCTGCCCAAAAGACAAAGATTTATAAAAGTACCTCATTGTTTCTGGACCAAGGAAAATCACAAGGTTTGAATATTTTTTGCTGCTGTCTAACATCCATATAATTGATCTTTGTGAACTGGTGCATGGTAAAATTAGATTACTCCAATATGCTGATGATACTGTATACATATTTATACAGAAAGTGTGATATTTGATGCCTGTTTGGTGGTTTACGATACAGTCATGGTCAAGCTACAGTCATGGCTGATAAGTAATGGGCTAATAATACTGCTGAATAAAACTATGATGTTAACTTTCCCTAGGCATCTGTTCTCTAATATAAAGGATGTATTCGTGAGCCCAATCACCCTTCCAGTTAAAATGTTGTTAAATACCTGGAATGAACTTTGCTAGTAAACTAACCAGTAAGAGCTGTAACAGATAAATACATAGGATTGTTAAGTATAATGATAGGCATCACAGGACTAAAGCAGAGAGGACATTCATTTGTATTTGAATATTTTTGAACCAGTAGCTCGACTGACTTTTACTAAGGTAGTATCTGCTATGACTCTGCAAACCTCAATATCTTCTCTAAATTTGAAAGAACACAGTACAAAATGCAGTGGATATGTATAGGGGTGACGAGCTCCACATCAACAAATGCCCTGTCACTGGGAAAAATTAAAACCGCTGTTTCACTTGAAGAGATGATTCATAGCAGCCAAATTTATATTTAGGCAGATCAGATGGTCGACAGTCTAAGAGAAGAAACAGAAACTTAAGATTGACTTCTTCTTTGACCAACAATGGGTTTTAATCCACTAATCACCAAAAGAAAATGATAAGCGCTGAAGAAATGTTATGTCATCAGAACCTGTTTCATTTGTCTCTAGAGACACTGACAAATAAGGATGACACGATAGTGTACATTAACTTCACGGAACATATAAATAGTGTACACAATTATGTGTGAGTATTGGCAGCACTGACAACCACACATATAGGCAGTGCATAAAGCTCATCTGGTAGAGTTTGTACATATATAGACATAAGAAAGCGAAGTAACGGGGCTACTTTAAGCTGCCTAAAGAATATCATTACTGCTTAACTGACTACCATATTAACAACCCTTACATCCAGGGTGAAGTACACAGATGAAAGAATCATAATATGTCTAGATTCATATTTAGCTACTGATGTTTCTAAATAACTGTACAATGAACAACCATAACAACCATTTGTAGTACAAAATGCTGAAGTAGGTTGACTAGTTACAAGATATGCACAAATCCTTTATGACTATGTAGATGAAATGGACACGGCTGTTTTAATGGTAGTAAATTCACAGATAAACCTACAGAAGATAGTAAAAAAATTGACGATAACGAAGACAACAGAATTCTGTATTCTCACCTAACCACTCTACTCAAGAGCAACAAAGACAATTGAAAGAAGAAAAAAAATATCATAACTATCTAGAGGCAGGCATCGTAGGTGAATGTATCTGAAATAATATACAAAATACTGGTTCATGAGGAGGAGTATTTCATGAGGATTATATACAATAATTACTTGGGTTACGTTTAACCATAGCTGTTTTGGGCTACACTTACACAGAACTGATAGAAAAGACATCCTCCAGTTATTAATTGTGAGAAGTAGAGGATATTGATCGCATTGTAAAAAGGTGCACTCTGTACTAAACGAAACAGACAACCTTTTCAAGCAGCTTTACAGTGTAGGTGTTGAGAGTCCCCTTACGATCATCACTCTTTGAGCGAAGGAAGGTTTAAGAATCTTCAAACTAATTGCACAGTTTCTCGGTGATGTGATGTCTCAATATAGCACCAGGTGGGCCAGTATCAGAAGAAACCCTCTGTAGAGCACAGATTTACTGCAAAGTCTACATTAATCAACACATGAAATAGAGGTCTCCTGAAGACAACAATCCAGCAATATTGAGAATGGAACATGTATAGCTAAACTACTTGTGATGTTTTCACTACTGTTCAGGTGTCCTTATTTGGAGCATCAGAATACATGTAAATTATAGATAATTTTATTCATATTGAAACATATTAACGGTTAGTTGAAATGTTGTTCCAGGAGTGAGAATTTTGTATTTGTTGATGGCTGTATGGGTCACAACACAAAAGCTGAATAAATTTACAAAACTATTGTTGCAACATTGAATTATAATGTAACAAACATGTGTGTACAGTTTATCATGAGGAAGACAGATAATGTATTCAATGGTAGTTCAGATAGTTTGTAATCAAAATCTCCAGTGGGAAGGATTAAGGATCTCACGAATCAGTTTTGACGCTGAAAAAATTGCAGTAACCCGCACAGAGAATGATATCTACAGCAGGGCTATCTCAGGGTAGTGCATAAACTATTGTAGAGAATCCTTCGTTTAAAGTAGGCTTTATCTTCTATGACTTACTGCAAGTTTTTTTTGTAACATTTGCAGCTACAGTGACACAACCCCATAAGTGTATGTTACAACTGCCTCCAACTACATATGTAAATAAATGGAAATTGCTTAAATAAGCGGACCAAAATTCTACTACAGATTCGAAATGGAGGAGGAGGCATGAGGAGGGACTGTATGCAGAGATGATGCAGAAATCAACTGCAGGAGTCGTTACTGTGATTAATATTGTCTGTGGAGCTGTAAAACGCAAGTTTAAATGAGTCTTTTGGCGAGAAATCCCTCAGTTTCTTAAAAGTATGGTACTATCTGTATCATCTCGTCTATCTGACTGAACTTGCCTACAGCGCCAACAATGAATGTCGAATTTGAATTTTAGCAACATTTTGCTCAAAGCAACTGGAAACAATTGTTCTGGAAAACTTCTCTCTAAAAACTTCTCTTTTAGCTAGAAAGCAACAAGCATTCCATTAAATCAGAGAATTAATCATTAAAGTTGTCTGCTGAGTTCTTACAAATTTGCATACACAAATTTTTCATTTTTGAGATGATTGTACCTGTGGGAAACAAGTAATAGCCAGTGTTAATATTCATTGTATTTCCTAGCATATATCTGAACTTCTGACGCTTCAAATTGTGCTCCGAAGCTTTTAAATTGCTGAATAATTAAATTGTTACTTTGATAACTATCCATTGCAAGCTTGTTCATTTATCCATGTATTCCATTTGTGACTTGTGAACAAGATTATTTCACTGATGAAATGGAGTTGCGTATGGTGGAAGTGTGTAAGCCAGGATCCTGAGAATTTGCATTTATTTCAGCATTGTGTGGTGTACAAGATGGCGGGTATGGGCAGGCGGTGGGCGTTATGGAATAATAGAGTAATTTTTAGAGAAAGGCCATTTATTGGCTAAAGCATGTTAAAAAGGGGCTACATATGCCTAGGGAGGTGAGGGTGAGCCAGAGCTTACAATTTGGCGAACATTGTTCGCGAAGCTACCGAAAGTGGTTGTCTGCCAGAACTAAGTCCACAGTGCCGCAGCACCGGGAGAAGCGGGAGATGATCAATGCTACAGGACGCGCATCCGACTCGCGGGTGAGCAGGAATACAAGAGAGCGGGCCCGGCGACGGGCGGCCGGGTATGTTCGACGCACCACGCGGCTTCCTCCACCCTGATTGGTCAGGACCGAGCAAACCGTGCGGGCGGCATGGAACTTTCCAGAGCGTTGCCTGCTAAGCGACGCCTGGGACGGCGTTACCTCGTCAGCACACGAGAGAGGCGCGTGAACAAGGTGCCCTTTCTCGGTGCTGACTTCCTGTTACTAGACCGTGGGACGAAAGAATTTACAGGCAGCTAACACTGCCGGCCGTGGCTTGGCCGTAATGGAGTAATGAAGTTACTGTTTGGGTGCTCATATAATAAAGTAAAATCCCTTATTGTCTGGCTCATCCTTTACATTCCTCCCCCTTCCGTGGGAGCGGAGAACGTACGTGAATTCGCTCAATGTAATTATTATTTGAATGTAAACAAATTTAGCTTGCAAAACAAAGTAAACATTACTTGATTAAGAAAGGCCCTCACGGAAGACGGCAGGGGTCTTAACCTACGGGAGGATGTAGAGACTCTAAAGACCTCCTAAGGGTCACAAAGGGACTTACATCAATAATATTGTGTGTATACCAGAATCATCATAAAACATCAAAACATTGTAAAACATCAGAACATCATAAAATATCAAAGAATATCAAAACAAAATTAGAACAAAACATAACAATGTGAATTAGGTAAACATGCTAAGTGTTCTTGTTGCTAAGTTGAGGTAAAAATGTCTTTTTTTGTGCTTTTGTTAGAATAAATTGAAAATTTAAACACATCACCAGTGATGAGTCACGGCGGGGGCGCCTGGCGCGAGGCGGTGTGGTGTGTTGTCCTCAGCGGGCAGCGCGCAGGCTGTCGGCGGGAAGGGGGCGTGGCCGTGGCCAGGGCCGTGCACTGGAACTCAGCGCAGGGGGAGTATGAGGGGAGATTCACACGTTTCAAAACACAGTTGAAAAGGGAGTTATTACTAAGGGAACACTTCACTGCACTGCACTAGTTTCTCCAATATTAGAATTGCACTCTTAAAACTAAGGGAGGGCACATGCCTGATAGGTTATTGTTTTCTCTTTATTGTTGAGTCCAGTTTGTGGCTGTTTGCCATTAATTTAAGTGTGCCAACAGGCGAACGTAAGAAATTTTTCCTTTTTCATGTTTTAGCAAATCATCAATTGACGTTAGGATGTGATTATTTGATTATTTAGGTAAAACTTGAACGTTAGCTGACAAGGGAATCATGAATGAGCTTTCAGGTATAAAAGCATAATTAAATGGGTGTGAATACTAAGTAAGCCGTAGTGGCATGAAAGGTTATTAGTGGTGTTCCAACAGGAACCGTTTGCTAAAGATCTGCGCGGAGGCTACGTCAGAGAGGCAGCTGACTGCAAGGCCGAATCTCGCGATAAGTCAGAAAGGCGCGCGGCAGATAATTTCCAAGGCCAGCGCGGCGTCGAGGCTGCACGCGGCAGCTGAGGGGTCTACGACTGTCAAATGCCGACTGTCAAATGCAACAAAATAGAAGTGGGATTACGCGTGACATAAAGCTAGATGAGCTGTTACAGTGAGTTCAGTTTAAAATTACATTATGCATCAGTAAGTTGGTTCGTAACCAAGTTCCTATGAAATCCATTTGAGCCCAAACATAATTCTTACACAAACATGAAAATATAAAAACGAAGCACTCAAATATCATATTAAATTTACTGCATATTCCATATCACTAAACAAAGAAAGTTAAGTGCCTCTTAGGGCTGACCCTCTACGTGTAATAACATTTACATTGTGAGAGGAAGTTTCTCATACATCAATACATTTGCAAAACACCATAAAGTGAGAGTGACAAAGAAAAGTGACACCAGTTTGGTGCAGGTGGGGCATAGATTGTGTCGTAGGATGTCAACGCTGTTGCTAGCGAAAGGAGAGAAACAAAACTCGAAGGGAATCTAGAGATTTCCATAGTGGAGACAGAAAGCGTAAGAAATTGGATTACAATATAATTTGAGCGCAAAATTCTGTTTTCACTGGCATTTTCACCTAGCTTGTAGGTACGACAAGACACTGCTCGTATGCGATCTGCAAAGGCATCAAAATCCTCATTAGGCTTCTGCCTAAGGGTTGATAATTGATCTCTGTAATATGCGGTACCTCTGGTATCGGAATAACGCGTAGTCAATCCGCGGGCCAATACTTCAAATTCGTGCGTGTCACGCAATTCGTCCACTGTTTCTATGAACATTCGGGCTTCCCCTGTCAACTTGAGTCTGGCTACATTGACCAATAGATCATCCGGCCAGGCACACGTGCGACCCACATCACGAATATTTTGTAAGAACATAGCTACATTTTCGTGGGACTTCCCAGAAAAGGTGGGAATGAAATCAGCCGCAGGAAAATTGCTTACAGTCGCCATGTTAGCAGAAATTGTGGCGTTTGTATTAGAGACAGAATTAGTGTTAGTTGCCTCTGTTTGAGCATCTGTTACAGGGGTGGAGCTAGCCACAGGTATGGAAGTTCGCGCACTAGCTTCCAGCGTCTGTTTCAAGACGCGGTTTTGCTCAAGTAGCTCCTGATTTTGTGCGAATAACTGGCGCATTTGTGCATTTATGGCCTCGAGCGGGTCTTGCGAGACAGATGCATCTACGGGGGTATCCCGTTCCGTCGCTCGTGTCCCTATCGGCATGTTTACAATTTTATGGGACGCTAGTGACCAGAAAAAAGTAATGATTGTTACAAAAAAAGGACGGCCACAAAGATTCTCAATCCAGCGGCGGAAGATCGTCGAAGCTATAGTTGTAAGCATCGCGGCGACTTACATGGTGATGGAGGCGGTGCGACGCAGTGGTGGCGGCGACGGCATGGTGCAGTGGCGGCGAGCGGTGGTCGGCGGGCGGCGGCGACGGCATCCGGACCCGTGGGCGGCGGCAAATGTGTTGGCGGCGGACGGCGCTGGCTCGGCCGGTCGGCGATGGCGGCAGCCCCTGGCGCGTCGGTGACAGCGGCGGGCGGCGGCGGCGTGGCGGATGACGGCGGCGGATGACGGCGGCCCGGCAGGTCGCGCAGCGCAGCGCAGGCGCCTCGAACTCAGGCAGCGGGCACCGCGGCGGCGTCCGGCTCACGTGGCTGACTAGCGTGGGCTGCCTCGCTGCAGCACGCGCCCTGTGCGTGTTTAGTGGAGCAGCCACGGCCCACGTGGAGCAAACGTGGCAACCGGTTGGCGCATTCCATGCGCGAAGTTCACGGCGTCTCGCCGGGAAAAATTTTGTGTAGTGACAAAGTCACTACGGGAACGTATCCAAACTTCTGACACCAATTGTACAAGATGGCGGGTATGGGCAGGCGGTGGGCGTTATGGAATAATAGAGTAATTTTTAGAGAAAGGCCATTTATTGGCTAAAGCATGTTAAAAAGGGGCTACATATGCCTAGGGAGGTGAGGGTGAGCCAGAGCTTACAATTTGGCGAACATTGTTCGCGAAGCTACCGAAAGTGGTTGTCTGCCAGAACTAAGTCCACAGTGCCGCAGCACCGGGAGAAGCGGGAGATGATCAATGCTACAGGACGCGCATCCGACTCGCGGGTGAGCAGGAATACAAGAGAGCGGGCCCGGCGACGGGCGGCCGGGTATGTTCGACGCACCACGCGGCTTCCTCCACCCTGATTGGTCAGGACCGAGCAAACCGTGCGGGCGGCATGGAACTTTCCAGAGCGTTGCCTGCTAAGCGACGCCTGGGACGGCGTTACCTCGTCAGCACACGAGAGAGGCGCGTGAACAAGGTGCCCTTTCTCGGTGCTGACTTCCTGTTACTAGACCGTGGGACGAAAGAATTTACAGGCAGCTAACACTGCCGGCCGTGGCTTGGCCGTAATGGAGTAATGAAGTTACTGTTTGGGTGCTCATATAATAAAGTAAAATCCCTTATTGTCTGGCTCATCCTTTACAGTGGGATTGTAATCGACCAGTCTGGGCCAAGGTAATTCAGTGGGTTAGGGAAATTGCTTTGTTGGATGTACATTCAATTATGATTTGCTTCTTGGGGTATAACAAACGTTTATTTGCTGTTGAGGTGTGGTGTGCCTGTTCTGTTCCTCTTGCTGACTGACGTTAGCAAGAGCTAACTTCGACAATGGATATTTGTTGAGTTACTATCTTTCTATTCGCAATTTTCAGTTCTTATTGTTGCTTTGAGCTTTCATTAATATCATGGCGTCCTGTTTCACATGCGATATGGAAACCTGTAGATTCTTATTTGCATTTCTCGGCTGTCGTCTGGACGCCTGCAGTAGGTCAGATTCATGCTCATGGCCGTTTTTTACAGAAGTGTTTTTCACATATGCTATGAGCTGCATCTTTCTTACAGTTTGTAAGTCTTTCGCTTCATAATAGAGGTTACCTGCATGTTCTCCTTACAGGTAACATACTCGCACGGAAGTTCCTATCACCTACCACAAAACATTCATTAATACAATGAAAGGCACCTGGCCAGTGTAGATATTCATGTCGTTCGTGAGCTTTTACTCACAAGTCACAGTTGCCATTTCCATCTATCAACACACTTTACTTATGGTAAAGTAAAGAAGAAAGCGCAACCTACAGTCCAGAAGCGCTGTGACGATTAACAGTTGTGCACTATATTTACACTTCTCCATGAAAATCTACAGTAGTGGAAATCAGTATAAAGGCGTAGATATAAAGACTCTCTAATCGTCAATCGCCAAGCAGTTGCACCGTTCGATATAAAGACTCTCTAATCGTCAATCGCCAAGCAGTTGCACCGTTCGAGTGCAGTGATTTATAATTTCGTTAGATTCTGCGCACGATATGGAAAGAACAGAAAATATGTGCAAAGTGGAAAATTATCTGTGGCGTTGAAATGACTACTTTTGATTAAAGCACAACCGTTATTCTTCTCAACTTGTTACTGATTTAAGTTTCCAATAACTGCCGGACGTTTATGACAAATTTTGCCAAATGAAAACACCTTACATTGAAGAAACGACAAACAGGTTCGATTGGAGTTTGCTGCATGACAAATGTTATGTACTAGAGAATGGGATAAAGCGATCTTCAATGATGAGAATAATTTTAATGGTCCAGATGGATATCAGTATAGTTGGCATGGTCTGAGGACAGAGCAATATGTAAGAATCAGAAGAAATTTTGGTAGTGAAAGTGTTATGATTTGGCTAGCGTTCTGCACTAGAGGTAAATTTCTCATTGCTTGGTTGAACACTAGAATGAAATCTAATATGAACACTGAGATGCTAGAGACAGAATAGATTAGAATGTATGAGGACCTACGGGGCGAAAGGTTAATGTTCCAACAAGATAACGCATTTGTGCAGATATCGATGTCTTTTCCTGGCCTGCAAGTAACCTGAATTTGAACTCAGTGGAAAACCTTTGGGGAATACTTGCAAGGCGTGTTTATGTCAATGGATGTCATTTTGAGGCCGTATGTGAGCTAAAACAGCGATGTGAGAAGAATGGGTGACAATTTCACTGCAAGAACTGCAAACCCTAAGAAAATCGATGCTGAAGAGAATGTTTGGAGCAATGAGGAAGGACAGGGGTTGGACAAAGTACTAAGAATGCATGATACAACAGGATAGTTTGTGCTTTTATATCAATTTTCATCCAGGAAATGCGAACGTCTTATTTTGTCGCTCGTTTTATGAAAGAGACTATGAAATTCCTCAATGATTATTTATGTCTTAGACGTATCTATTACTTTCGTAATAAATTCGATACATGTATGCTTCAGATATTGTACATAACCCTGCCCTTACACTGATTTTCACTACTGTTCCTATACGTGTTTGGCATTTTGACAAACCAAGTTTATCTTAGAGCCACAGTCTAACATGTGGTATAGCCTACATACCTATATCACGTGACTGAGTGAAAAAAGGATTTTATTTAGAATTGTTTTGTAGTTTAATGTTGACTCATCCAATTGATTTGTGTAACTTTGTTGGGTTTGAAGAAGATACAGCTTTTGCCCCTGTCATTTCGATTGTCTGTTTGACTGTACATCGATAAGTCGATCGAGGCTTAAAGTGTTTGTTACTGTCAGTTCGTCAGAGCTTACTACGTTATTAGTTTATGTTTGATCGAAGTTGACGGTGTGTGGTATTAGCGGGTAATTAGTTTCAATCTCACGTCACCATATTTTGTTGGTAAGTTTTAAATAAGAGTTTAAGCTTGGTATTCATTAATTATATTTTTACCCTAATGTACACTTGTAAGTTGTTGTTGACATCTGATGGTAGGAGTAAACATGTTAACAGGCTGAAACACAGGCATTAAATTGCGACTGTAATTGAAAGTTGTGAAGGAGATGAAAATATATTTAACAGTTGACATAACGATAGGTAGATTCTACAGATCGTGCCGTCGATTATGTATGGGATGTATTGATGGAATGTGAGAAGGCGTTATTGTAAACTTATAAAAAATGGAACATTTGTTTTTAAAATTAGAAAACCTTTCATCTGGGAATTTTTTTGTCATGTGAGCTATAGTTGTGCAGAATATTTTTTGTGTGGCATTCATTGTCGCAGTTAGGTCCAATGCATTGTGCCGTCCGGTATCTTACGTTGGAAGGTGACAATTGTGTTGTGGTAACAGGTCGAGTTCTATTGCAACTTTATGTACTTGAAGAAGTGTGGTCTTCATTTCTCAGATCAGTTTTCGTTGTGTTGCGCACATGTTGTGCTTTTATTGCATACAGAAATCGTCCTGCAGAAAATATTTTTCAGTACGGTTACATCAAAATGTTAGCAAGACAACGAAGTATTAATTTTGAAGCATATCTCCAAAATGGTGGTTGCTTGTATGTGAGAAACAAAATAATTTTTTTGCCTCCTCGGATATGTTTGTAATTATTGTGTGTTAAGATGTGTATAAAGAATGTTAACTGCTTTCCCTTCTTGAAATAACACAAATTTAATGTTATAATTTATTTTACTAGCCTGAGTTCACATAAACTATTGAGATTATTATTGTTATTATTATTATTTTTTTTATTTTAAGTGAAGGGCTAGCCTATGTAACATTTGTAATTTCTTCCCCTTGAATGTATTATTGGAAAAAACTTGTGTATATGTATCGAAATGGGCTAATGCATTATACTGTAAGCTCCCAGCCACCTCCCTCTTGAAATGTTGGTAGTGGTGACAGTCAGTTCTGTAATGTCACTAAAGGCATACATTGAGTTGAAAGGTGTTAACTTGGTTGTGTTGGTGAAACTAATGTATTTGGCTGTTGAATAGAGGTTCTGGTAACAGGCTGACCTGTATGACAGGCTAATGTTTGTGTGCCATATTTGAATGCAGTTTTCATCATAACAGCAAAAACTGGAAGGGAAATCCAGAAAAAATTTACTAAATGATGGACCAGAGACAGAATATTTTGATTCATATTATGTAGACCTACATACATTGGACATAAACTATGAAAAAAGCAAGGGAGGTTCACTAAGTGACTTTTATCAAAATGATGTCTCACACACTGAATGCCATCTGAGTTTGTTTGTGAAGCAGGTGTAAAACTTTGTTTCTGAGGGGCTGTCAGAAGCTGCATGCTACTTAAAAGGATGATAGATGTGCACTCTATTCTTGGCTTTAGCTAAGATATGTTTGTTGCCTGCATTAATTATTTACAAATCAGTATAGGAAGAAGCAGCATTGTTCAGTTCATGTAAATGTCCTAAGAAAGCTTAGAGGCACATGATTATAAAGAGGATTCAAATTGTACAAAGATTGGGTGATTAGGTTTCATTGAAGACTTGTTATGTTCTATGTAGTAATGTCAGTCTTAGTTCTAAAGGGATTTCATTGGCCATTAATTATATTAAATGAAATAGGCTTCATCTTTGGTGCATAACAGAAATTGCTGTTGTATACAGAGAATCACTAAGAGTGATTTTTGTGTACAACTAAGCCTGAGATTTTTTTAAATTTCATTTTTAATTAAATTTGTCATCGTTTTCTGAATCTATTAAAGTAAAATGTTACTGCTCTGGAACATTATTGAAGTTATAGCATTGTTGAGATATTATAGTTAAACTGTCAGAGGAGGTTCTATTGTAGTTAAACTGTCAGAGGAGGTTCGAGATCAGTAAGTTTGCTTTTTATATTTAAATTTAGGTTGCAGCTATTGTTATTGTGTCAACTGTTAAGTTTCAGTAGCTGAACCTTTTGGACAGTCTTCAGTTTTTAAAGAAAAGTAATATATGAAGTAAGCAGCTAATTTACAAGAGCAGCAGTGTATTTAGTATCCCGCCTGCAATGAAGAAACATAAAGTTTGGCCTGTAGCTCAGAAATTGTAGCATTTCTGTTTGTTTTAGGTTAGGAGTGAGTAAACCCAATAAAAAAATCTAGTGACTTATAAAGCAGTGTTTAATGTACAAACTATTATGTATAAATATTGGAAGTAATTGTCTCACATGTTACTATTTGTTAGATTGTTACAAAAATCCAACTGTTTAACACTTCATGCCAGTTTTAAGTAATGTGGGATGGTATAACTTGTGCCGTAATGAATTGTACTTATATTGATTTATTATTTATTCAGAAGATGAGAAAAACAGTGTCAGCAGCAAATATGGGAAAACTTTGAGGAAAGTTACAGAAAGATGCCAGCAAATAAAACTCCAGTAAAGAGGACAGAATAAAAGCAGATGGGAAAACATGAAGATAAAGGTATCCTGTGAAAATTTTTTAATTGAACATTGTAAGAAGGAAGGTAAAAGAAGAAATACGGCTGTAAACTAAAATCTGTATTGACTGAAGTTGAGTTTGAGACCTGTGATTCCCATATAGGATGATAGAAGATTTTCAGTCCCTCAGCAAAGCTGTTTCTTTGGATAAAGAAGGTGCTTCCTTCCAGTTACCCCTCCCCTCCATCCCCACCACCCCACCCCCAAAAAAATAGGCTTGGATGAGAGAGCCTAAAGCCTACTGTGCCAAAAAAGGGAGCAAAACAGATTTTTTTTAGTGAAGAAGAAAACTTCATCTTGTAAATTTACTGGTGATAATCTGCTCAAAATGCAAAACATTGTCACAGTTGATAAAATAAGAAGGTAATCGAACAATACAAAGAATGTAAAGTCTATTGCAGGCCCAGTGACTTGGAAGTGGGTTAGTTTCCAGAAACATTGCACGAATTTGACAGTAAAGGAAGTTTTTTAAATCTGGATTTGAAATAAAGTTTTTGAAGTTATATCCAGTGTAAATTCTCTCATCTTTATAGGGTCTGAGGTTTGTGATGAACAGTCATGTGTTGAAGATCTGCAGGCACATGATCTCGAAGAAGTTACAGTGCCAGCACCACTTGTGAAAAAGATTATGCCAAGAACATTTATTTTGTTGGATTTTCAGACTGTGATAAGCAAATCTGCCAAATACACATACCCTGGAAATGCAGAGAGAACTGTTGAACAGAATTGAGACAAACAGATTATGTGTATGATATTTGTAGGAAATGAGAAGTTAATGAGGAGGACGTATCCTACATAGAGTTTGAACAAGTTCTTGCTGTTCTTACAAATCTAGTTATTGTGCACATTAGAAACTTTTTATATAATGAATTTTCAGGAAATTTAGACAAGATGGCTGAATAACCGAATTGTGAATCAGTGTTTCATATGATTTGTGTGCTTGTTTTAAATTAAATCATGAGGTTAGGGAGGTTGATGGGTGAAGATAAGTGATATCATTATATTGTTGAAAGTAACAACACATTCACTCATAATCATACACACATAGGCGTTGTCAGCATCTGCATGTGTGGTCCATTCTAAATTTTAGCCTATGTTACATGCTGATTCATCTGTAAATGAATAGAGTAAAATTGATTTTAATTTATAAAAACTGACCCTGGGTGACATGAGTGACACCTATGAAAATTCCTTGTCCCATCTGTGACAATCTTAGATTGAAATTTTTATAAGTAAATAGTAATAATGAAAAATTTATTCATATTTCATCACATAGAGATTTAAAAATTAGGTTGTTTTGAAAAATCAGCCTTCTGCAAACAATTTCTTTTTTTTTTTTTTTTAACCCAGACATGTTTCAACATCTATGTGTCATATTCTGTAGGTCAAATTTTTATTTCTGAAAATTACATCACTAAAGGAACTGAATTTTTCTATACATTGGTTTTTGTGCCCTTTTTTGTCTTTTGATAGCATGTCGTGCAAAATTTTTCGTCCTATTGTGTGTGTCTGGCTGATGTCTCGATCAGCTGCTACTCGGTGCACTGTTTCCACACAGTTCTTCCCAGAATTTTTGCTCACTACTTCATGTCACATGCACTTTCACAAAAAGTGGTGACGTGTGATCTGAGCACACCCTTCTGATTCCATACCCAGTGAGAGGTGTTATAATAATGCAGTTCATTTAGCAATGTAATTTTAAGAAACAAAAATTTGACCCACAGAAGATGACACACAGATTTCAAAACATGTCTGGGTAAATACAAAAAAAAAAAGTTTGCACGAGGCTGATTTCCAAAACAATCCAATTTGTAAATCGCAAACACGGGAAAACCTAGAGGAGCATCAGACCTTAGTAAAATGAGTCTCACTTAGAGATTTGTTTTAACAGAGTGGATTCAGTATTTTAAAAAGATGTGCATAATTCACAGAGCTCTTGTAAAATGCTGGCCGATGTTCAGTGCTATGTCGTATTGCTGTCCCAGCCATGACAGGTTTAAACCTGACTTTAACATCTAACTTTCTAAATTTCTGACTTTCAGATTTAAAAGGAAGGTCAAACAACTCATATGATCACCAGTCTATGTTTAATTCATTCCTGTTTATTCTATTTTTTACATTAACTTTTAACTGACATAAAACGTAATGCAACTTTCCCCACCCGTGATTATGGAATCTCCCCCATCTAATAGAAGGAATTTGGAGATACTATAAAATTAACTTAGTGCTCAATAAACACAAAATTACTAATATTGTGAACACAGCTAACATACAAATCTAACAAATATGACGTATTGAAATAGTGAATACAATAATTAAATAAAATTAATAAATCAACATAAATGACTTACAACAAGTATTCGTAAGATAGTGAATACAATTATCATCTTAAATTCTGATATCCATTGTACTTTTGTTAATTGATAGATAAGTAGATTAAATGTGGGCCATCCACAGACTACCCTTATTTGCGATATAGTGCAGATCTTGGCAGCTTGTCATATTGGTAGCGACCAAGTGGAAGATCTAGCATGTAATAGAAAATAATGAGCTGTGAGCCAGAAAATAAGAATTACTTTTTCTTCACACACTGCTTTGGCAACATATTGACATTTCTTGTATATTTCTAGTGAGTACTGATGGCCATTTGTAAAGTTTTACCACCAGTGATTATCGTTGTTTTATAAATTGATCTCAGCACTATTCACATCATAAAACTCATTCACACTGTAAAAGGAGTTATCTGATAGCCAGTTATTGTACAATCTTTCTTTTAAGTTTTTTTAATGGCATAGCCCAAGTAATTTGTGGTAGTTTTTTGAATATTTTTCACATTAAGTGAGTTACCAGTTTTGGTTAGCCTATATCTTGATATGTCATAATCTGCCTTCATTGTAGTGTTGTCATGAATATCTTACCAACAGCTCATTTCATGCCATTGTCTTCAACAAATAGTACACAGATACATGCGTACCGATTTATAAGCCAGTAGTAAGAGCGTGCTCTAGAGATGACAGTGCTCCCTAGGACCAGTGCATTAGGTGTAGTCCATATCAATTCAGGCAGGCTAGGAAAAAATCTTACCTTCATAGCTTCGGTTGTTATTGGATTTAGCATATGTTAAAATGAAGAACTAAGTAAGGAATACATATTTTTTGCTTTCTCCAGAAAAGTTTCTGCTAAGAGGTACAGCCCTCCCCAGATGACGCTGTGTATACCCTTTTGAAGATGCAAATTTTAGGGAAATTTTAGAATCTCTGGAACCGTTCTAGATTTTTTTTTTTTTATTTGAAAGATAATTGCTTTATGATTACAAAGAAATCCTCCATTTGGACTTGTCTATTCTTTTCCTCTAAGGTTCTGAACTTTTTAATTATTTAAGGAAAAATATTTATTTTGCAAAAATGCCAATACATAAAATTTTGATTTTTTTCTGTTGATTAGTACCATATAGTTCTACATTCCCTGAAAAGGAGAGCTTCAACTTTTAAGTCGAATAGGTTTTATAAACAATTGAAATTTTTGCCGTGCATAGAACCTGTTTTATTTCCACATTATCACATAATAGGCTCTTAAAATCAAAACCTAGCCTTATTTAACATTATTTTAGTTTTAAAAGATGAGTAAGAGACTCATTTTTCAAGCATTTTAATTGATTCCAAAATGCATGTGAAATGTCCAAAGACTTAAAGGTTTCAATTTATACAACTTCTGTGCAGTCTATTTTGTACTGAAATTAGCCAGTCAATGAACTAAAAATGTGTTCCACTGCTTCAGTATCTTCCTTTGATATAGAGTGATGCCTTCCTGTTGAATGAATAGAAACTGGAGCACTTACAGTTTTCAAAACATTGTGAACGGGAAGTGAACCCTGATGGTGGTGTTGCTGTCCTTCAACTGGAAACAGCTGTCCATGTGGTAGCATAAAGTTCACTACAATTTCATTTAACTCGTAACTGGTGTCAATAATCTCTGTAATCCACCAGTCACTGTCATACACACACGCCACAAACATCCTCCTTTTCAGGTCGTGAATCTGAATGTTGTTATGCTGTTTCTGAGGTGTTGGCCGAACGAATGAAATTTCTTCTTTTTTGCTCTTTAAAGTACATGAGATATGAGTTCGCCCATCACTTTAAATCCAAAAAGTCTGTTTTTTGTTTGTCTTGTAGATCACTCTTCAGATAGCTTCTGTGATATAGAATAGGACCTCCCAGTTGCTGTGGTAAGTTAAAGCAGTGAAAGTTTCCTTAAAACATGTTTCATTGGTATCCAAACTTTGTCACTAGTAAATTTCTTGAATCATTTTCTTGGGCCAGTAGGATGGTAAAAATGCACAAAATCATCATTGTTTTCCAAACTCATCTTTCAACCTCTGCAAGCCACCACTGTCCATCACACACACATGCCACTATGTCATTCAACATTAAAGACAGAGATGTAATTTTACTGACACAATGTCACAAATTTCGGTTTCTGATGTTACATTGCATCAAACTAAGTTTTCTGCAATGCCAAGGAATTTGTAGAAATGCATTGTTCCTTTTATTGTTATACAGTTTTTCAAATCTGGATTGAAATGTTGTTTTCATATGCAGAACCACTTCTTTCCTGATCAGAAAATAGGTAATGCCTTTAATATTATCCTTGCAAGAGACATACATGTCCTGTACTGTGAGAATTTGGTCTGTGGTTGGTCTTTGTAGGCTAGCTTTACTGACTCCACATTTTGTCGTACCTCCTACTCCATCACATGCATTTTTACCATGGCAGGATGCAAAAATGTGCCATTCAGCCTCCAACCCGTAGTCTACTTTGCGGTTGCACAGACTTGAAAAATTCTTTTTGTTCTTATACTGACTACCACTTCCATCTGAAAAGTATATCAGCTTCTCAACCTGTGAAAAAAATTCTTTTATGTAATTTATTACATACTTTTGAAACACATGTACAGCCAAAGTGTTGTGCTCCCTGTAGTCACTTAGAATGCAAATTGAAGAACTGCAAACTTCGTCTTTCTCATTTTTAAAGTAGAGAGTAAATGGATGCACTGTTGCCTGGTCATTGACCCAGTGGTACCCTTGTATTGCATCCTGAATCACAAATGTAAAATTTTCTGCAAAATCAGGTAGCACTATGCTTTCAGTTTCATGAAGTTGTCCTTTTTTTCTTTCAAAAACTTACTTTGGGTTTTAGAAACATAGTGGTGACTTTTGAGTTTTTGTGAGTTATCCATTAAAGATTCAAAGTACTCTTACTGAGATTTAACCACTGTTATCATTTCTGCCCTGTCAGTTGTGACCCACTGTTTGAAGGTAATATTGTCTGGCATTTCCTCCTCATATTCGTGAAACAATTCAATAACGGTTTCCTTACCAACTCAACATGCCGTCATAACTGTTAGTGTCACAGACCATTAAATCTGGTAACTCTTTAGTTAAGATCACGGAGTGTTGCACCCGCAATCATCGGATTGACATTTTGATCATATAAACAAACACATACGAAGTGTGTCCCTGAGGATCCAGCCAAAATACACCAGTTAGGGAGGAGGGCACAAAATTTTGACCTTCCAATTTTGCATTCAGGATGAGAATTTTTGGAAGCTACATAAAGTTCATTTAAATTTGACAGCACTAGTCGTTTCTATTTATAACAACTCTTTTGCTATCTTTGCAACCTGGGCACAATCTACTGTTTTCATCATCTTCAAAAAACTGCTGGATCTTTTTAATTTTTTTCTTCATTTATACCTTCATTTCCTAAAACTGGAAGAATGCCCTGCTCTTTCACTATTTTTTGGGTTATTTTAACCAAATGATGAGAAATGTTGAATTCGTGAACTATTTTTTCTCTTGACCGTGAGTCAGGGAGCAAACTTAAAATTTTAACACTTTCCTCTTTAGATGTCACTGAACATTTAATTTTTAATTTCTCTATTAAGCTCAAATATTAAGTGTCAGATGATGCTGGTGGTAGGTTTTCTTCTTCTTTAGAAATAATGTTTGTATCTGTATTATTAAAGCATAATCCCAAGTCGTTTCTAATTTTGTCTGAAATTTGTTATACCTTATTTTAAATAGCTGCTTTTCTTCCTCTGCTACTTAATTTTATTATTTTTGAAACAGGAGATAAGTCTAACTTGGAACAAGCAAAATCCAGTAAGCTAACAGCTTCCTCATTAGGAATATAAATGTCATTAACAGGGTTACATGATTCTGGTTCCCAGGAAATATTTTTGAGTAACAATATGGGCACAGGGAATTTCCAGGAATCACATTAAGTTTCACTTGGGAAGCTGTTTTACTCACATGACAGGGACAAATGTTCAAGTTTTATTTCCCACAACCCTTAAGTAATAGGCTTTTTATTAACTTTAAGTGGATCACAGCATTTTCTTCCAAAAATGTGGTTGTACTTCA